>NC_142375.1:17736423-17928923 GCF_059441005.1 Hippichthys cyanospilos | reverse complement strand
GCCAAAAATAACAAAGGCCCTGTGAAGACACGATCTCAGAATTACACCTAATTTCCACCAAGCATGTTTCATTCTATTACCTGTCAGAAAATAATGCAGTGGTTGACAAAATTGTCTTTGGCACAGCTGGTGTGGGATCAATTTTGTCAATTGTTGTTTGTGCATTACAGCGGCATATTTAATTAATGCTTTTTGGCAAAGTCGAATTTTAGTTTAGATCGTCACAGTTTTATACTGTCAAGGAATCTATAGAGATGAATTTTAGAACGTGTATGATTTGAATACACTTGAAAATACTTTGGTCAGAAATGAATGACTGAATGGAAGCTAGCATGTGGTTCTCGACAAGAAGATACATGTCTCCCGGCCCGAGCGTGTCATCTTCACAGATGATGCGCCGGTGTGAAACTGTTACAACAAAGACGTCTGCGGGTCCGAGTCTGATCCTCGCACGGTGATCACCTGCACAGGTTCTGCGGTGATTTTTGCCAGCTGTGTCACAGAGAGAACACGGCCGTCTTGGATGTTCAATTCTTTTCAACACCGTGTCACAGATTATCTCAAAGATGTCCAAACATTAGGCCTGTTGTTGTCTCAGGGCCTGCGCGGATTAAGCCTGTCTTGTTCCAGTCTAAAAAAAAGTGACTGAATGAAGGTTTTGTGGTTACAAGCTGCAATGTGAACTATTGTGTTGTGTAAATCCTCTTTATGGAAACATTTGTCGAAAAGGTGACATATTATGGAAAATTTACCTTAGGTGTTTTGCGTTTTGAGCTCACATTTCAATAACTGGAGTTGAATTGAGGTGAATTAAAAAAAAAAAGATATTAACAAGACTGGAGAAAAAACAGGGAAGCATTCAGACGTTTGATTCCGAAAAAAAAAAAAAAAATCAATTCAAACCGGTAGCAGGACTATACTTCACCATGTTTTCGTGTCGATTTTCATGCTACAATGAGAAAAGCTAGCCACTGTCTAGCTTGCGAGCTAAGATACTGTATACTTTTTTTCACAAATCATTCAACACCTAGTGGGCTTCATTTTTGCTCACTGGAGGACAAAAAGGCCTTAGTCATAATTACTTGGGTAATTTCTACCACTACGCCATAATGTACGCAAGCTAGCTAACATTAAGTGCCGCGCCGTTTCAGATAAACGCTGATATGAATGGATGAGCTCAAATTCCAGTTCAATTCAAATTCCAAAATATTGCATGGATGCTAATTATTAGCATGTCATTGTCGGTTTCTATTGTATGTTAGCATTATGCTTGTGAGGACTTTAGGCGTTTGTTTAAAATGAGAAAAAGCAGGAATTGTGGTCGTTTTCTGTTTAATTTGACCGTAAACGTCAATTGGCAGTGAAATAAAATGAAAAGAATTATTTGCCAAATTTCTATTTATTGTTAAGTTCAATTCACGTCATACATTACTCAGCAAAAGCAGCTTGTATTCAAAAACAAAAGCAGCATATTCTGAAGCAAAAATCACTGTGACTAATTTTATGGCAAGTGTGTAGTAACATAAGAGAAGTTCATCTAATATTTGAAAAAGTATGTTTTTTATATGATGTTTTGAACCGTTTCTATATTTAAGTAGGAAAATACATCAATATTCGGAGTGGAACTAGATGAAGGCAGTGCTTGTAATGAAACGTACGTTAAAAAGGCCGCATGCCAAACGATTGGCTGGCAACCAGTCCGGGATGTACCGCGCCTCTCACCCAGAGCAGCTCACTTGTGGCCAAAATGCGAATAAGTGCAAAAAAACCCCAAAAACAACAAAAAAAAACGGATGGAATGGCAATATCAATGCATCATTAGCATGCAAAGAGCTAAGGGTGTTCTCCGTTCTGTACCATGAAGCAAAATACAACTGCAGTATCATAAATTAAAGGAATACCGCAATTAAATGATTTTGCATTCTTACCTTTGTGAAGCATTTTTAATGTAATGATTATTATTATCTTTTTTAATTACTTTATAAAGCAAACTAGCTCTTACAACTATTGTATCGAACCAATTGAAAGGGCACTTCTGGTCAAATGATGTGAAGACTTTGCATTTATTATAACATACAAAGAAGTTACTGTCTAGATTTTTATTTTCTTGTATTAAACGTAATGTGAAGTAAACTGTGAAGAAAATAAGCAAATGTATTTCATTTCGTAGTTGTCTTTTTTTTTTTGCTTGCAGACTTAACTGGGTTGACAAAAGTAGTAAAAAAAAAAATCTGTTACATTCAAGTAAACCACATTTATTATATTTCATTTAGGGTTCTTTTTTATTTTTGTTTTGAAAAAAATGGAGAAAAGGTAAACAGTGGTAAAACTGGCCAATTTTGGTCTATTTTGGGCTTGAGTTGTGAATTTCTGAAAATCATCATCGTTGCAACATTGTCGTAACGGGCTAGTGTGTAAAACATTTGCTAAAACAAACAAAACAAAACAAAAAAAAAACCAATTTGGGTGATCTTAAAAGAGCTAACATAGGCCGATTAAAACGGGCTGATTGATCGGACAGACCCTAGTCTATAGTGTTGAACTGTTTTGTGTTGTATAATGTTTTATTTAGTTGTATTATACTTCCATAATAAATTAATAATAAATAAATAAATAAATAAATGATAAAAAAATATATATATATATATATATATATATATATATATATATATATATATATATATATATATATATATATATATATATATATATATATTAATAAATAAAAAAAAACTCAAAGGTTTCTTACGACTTTGTCTTTGCACAGCCTGTAACTGCAACCTGCACGCCCGGCGCTGCCGCTTCAACATGGAGCTGTACAAACTGTCGGGGAGGAAGAGCGGAGGCGTGTGCCTCAACTGCCGCCACAACACGGCCGGACGCCATTGCCACTACTGCAAGGAGGGCTACTACCGGGACTTGTCCAAACCCATCTCGCACAGGAAAGCCTGCAAGGGTACGTCATCCCACATCTTGGGAAACAAAATTAAAAAAAAAAAAAAAAAAATGGAGATTGTCTATACTGGTGGAAACCTGCCTGAAATCTCACACTTTATAATTCATTTAAGAAAAACATAAAAAAATATTATCAAATTTGGTCATTCATTGTAACAGTACCAGCCTATTTTAGAGCATCCTTAACATAACAGAAAAATGAAAAACTATACAAAAACATATAAAAATGTTTTTGGGAGAGAATGACTGAAGCGAAAATGTGTTTTTTGGTCTTCTGTGTTTACATTTATTTTTTTTCAAGATGAAAAAAAAAAATCTTTATTTTAATTCTAATACCGAAAAAATACTCATTCCAAGCAGCCTGACAGAAGAAATCATTTACGGCAATATTTTGGGTTTCCAGTTGAAGAAATCAATAGTAAAATATTGACATGTCAGACAAAGATAGTTTTGTGAATACATTAAAAAAAAAAATAATTATGCCAACCACTGCAGCCAACACGAGCTGCGAGCGTTTTGTTCAACTCGCTTAGCTGCCTGCAAAATATGAGCCTGTAACAACAAAAGTGATCTTTATGTTTATATTTGCATGCTAAACTATTCATTTTCCTGATGTCTGCTCAATGAGGAGAAAACTTTGAAAACTAGAACAAAATCATTGGGCATTTATTATATTACAAATTTTCCCCAAATCTCATCTTGTCTCATTTTTGTGGACTCGACCTTGTGAGACATCTTGTCTCGTGGGATTTGTGTCTCGTATTTGTCTCGATTTGTATAAGGGATATACATCAAATAAAAACCAACCATAATGAAATCCCCAAAACTACTCCCTGTACCCCATGTTTTCTGCTCTGGACTTGTAGATTAATGACAGGAAATGGGGGAGGAAGCGCGGCGTCTCAACATTCCTGAGCCTTGTCTCGCCCCCATCTTCCTCTGTCAGCGGAGATGAGTTGAAGGTCTGCAGGGATGGCGGAGCGAGGGCGATGGGGTGGGCCTTCCCTCTTTTGACACTGAGTTATTTGGCTTAATTCGAGGGGAGGCCAGGGGATGACAGGACAAGCAAAGCAAACAGAGGCGAGGTGTGAAGTGATCGGCGCGGCAAGCTGGAGGTCAGTCGTGTGGGTGAAAGATGGGAAGGAATGGAGGGCGGCGGAGGTGGCGCGAACACGCCCTCGCGCAGGTGCGCTCGCCGTCTAATGCCATCACCCCTCAGCTAAGCTAATAAGGCTCAAAGTGAGTTTTCTCACCTTTCTTGCTGCTGCAGGTAAAAATAACACCGGCGTAATCCCTATACAAACAAGCCAAAATTGATGAGCTCATATCGACCACATGCTCTCATCTTAAACCCACATTTTTCTACATCGCTCGACAGGAAGTGGAGTAAATAAACAAGTTGACAGGGATAAACCTCTGGCAGCCCACTGCCAAAAATCAAGTGTATCCTTTGACATGTGACACATGTACGGGGTAATTTGGTGGCCGAAAGTAGACCAAAATTTACAGCTGCTGCAACCACGTATTTGAGTGATATTGAATCCTATGAACATTGTGGAAATCAAGTGTCAGTCGGTGGGTCTCAAACCTGGGCCTTCAGTGTGTATTTAAACTGTGCGCTTCCATTGGTTGGCAACCAGTTCAGGGTATACCCCACCTGCTGCCTAAAGACAGCTGGGATAGGCACCAGCAAACCCGCAAACCTTATGGCGACAAGTGGTGAAGCAAATGGATAGATGGATGGTTGATAAATCACACTTTTCCAGTGAAAAACATTAAAGCGGACTCAAGCTAAACCAAAATAATATTTGTTCAAATATATCAAACAATGACACAAATGTTTTAAAATAGATAGAGTAGATGATTAGATCACTAGCTGAACAGCTAGCTAAGTAACTATGTAGCCAGGTAGATAGCTAGGTAGGTAGGTAGCTAGATAGATAGATATCTAACGCTAGCTAGCTAGCTAGCTAGCTAGCTAGATAGCTAGATAGATAGCTAGATAGATAGATAGATAGATAGATAGATAACCTCGCTAGCCACGCATGGATGGATGAATAATACAAGTACGTTCCACGGAGCTTCTAAAAAGTCATCTAATTTTGTCCCATCAATTGTGTAATGATCCCAAGGGGTTTGCACCTCCCACCTGTGCAGTCATTTGTATACAAAAACAAACATTTTCCAAGCTGTGCTGACATTTTCAGTAACATCAACACATGCTTCCAATGGGCCAAATCAAACAACAGAATCACAAAGTGGTGTATCTCTCCCGTACACACACACACAAAGTCAAAGTCAGCGCTGACGCCGGTGCAACACCTTTTATGGTCTGTCTTTAGGTCAGCATAGTTGAGTGTGGCTCGCAGAGCAGTAAGTAACGTGTGTCCGCTCCCCCCGGCGGTGACAGCAAATGAAAGCTTTGCTTATTTACGATCTCTTAGGAGCATCACTCATTCTCATCGGGGGGCATTAAGAGAGAACGAGCGTAGTAGCCCACACTCTAAACACGTACTTCTCCACATTCGCTGACCCCAAGAGTGAACAAATTACACGTCTTCCTTTGCAGCAGTTTGAAAGCGACGGACATCGGAAGTTGAACGGGGCAACTGAAAACTTGAGACAAGTGAGTTCCTGTTGGAGGTTTCTCCTGACCAAGAGTCGCTTTGTCTCTGTTAGGATAGCGAGACAGGCCACCGTCTTGGCCTGGTACTTGCCTAATCCATTTGCAGAGGCCATGAAGCTGAGCACACAAGCCACTTAAGCGCTAAGTGGACACGCACTTAAAGCAAAAAGGCTCGCTCAACATCCCCCAAGTACGTCGCTCGTTTGTCCTAAAGGTGCCTGCCAGAGAGACGTTCAATTTGTCAAGCAACCACAGCGGGCCCCGATTCTAACCTGAACCGAGCCGAGGTCCCTTAAACTAAAACCATAAAGCCCAAGGAGGAATGCGCTCGCCAGTGCGGCGCCTCATACTGGGTTGACATTTGTCTGAATTTACAGGCTCGAAGACGTGCTAGACGTGCATCCACGCGGCTTTGGGGACGGCGTGCGCGTGTTATTCATCCTCTCGAAGAGCTAGACACAATAAGGCAATGATAGCAGTGACAGATTAGCCTGATAAAAACGCTAATAGGTACAAAGCAGACTTAACAAGTTGATAAGACGTGTGAACAGAACAAGTAGCCACACGGGAGTGGAGATAAGATTGGAAACAGGAGCTTAAGCGCAGGAAACATGCACTTGAGATAAAAGTAAGGGTCTGCGGTGTTTTTAAGCATCCATCAAAAGGAGGTTCAGCATGGGCCGATGTTGAATTTTTTTTCCATTGAACACATTCTGTTTTATTTTTTTTTTAATGTTTGACACTTTAGAAAATATGTACCAGGTAAAATTTTGAATTATTCTTAGCAAGTCACAATGTCACTTCACTTATACAACAAATTACATTTTTATTAATTCTTTAGCATGTCGGCATCTTAGTGACACCGTGACGCCAACCAATGGCAGACCAGCATCTTAGTGATGTGTTGCAGTGCAGGCGTTTTGACACAAACACAAAATAACAGCAATTACCTAAAAACACCTGAAGAGGGAGGCAAAACAACATATACACAGCCAACCCCACAGGTCATGACAGTTACTGACGCCGTAAAGCGGGAAAAATGCAGAAAAGCGGGGACGAAAAAACGTAGTATTCCACTTCGTAACGTGAAATAAAACGTAAGCAAGGGACGCCGTAACTCGGGCGTCCGCTGTACCAACAGAAATCCTATTAAAATGTCACATTCCCCCTTGTGAGAGTCACTGATCTGCTGTATAAAAAAGGCCGCTGTTGTATCTTCCACTTAACTGAGTGCACCTTTCCGCTGCGTGCACAGCTCCACCCGCCCCTCCTCTACCCCCCCCCCCCCACGCCATCACTCAAGTGCACTCTCCTATTATGTGATCTCTCACGCGTGTGTGACCACTCACTGTGCCTCTCCTTTTCTTCCTGTGTCCCTCACAGCATGCGATTGCCATCCCGTGGGCGCCGCCGGCAAAACCTGTAACCAAACCACAGGACAATGTCCCTGTAAAGACGGCGTGACCGGTATCACGTGCAACCGCTGCGCAAAAGGCTACCAGCAGAGCCGCTCGCCCATTGCCCCCTGCATAAGTACGTGGAAGCCGCCTTTATTGCCACATTGATTTGTGTGCTTGACAGGAGAATATGCAGATTAGAATGTGAGGTAAAACAGATGTAATATACACAACAAGAAGAATAACTGCCATAATGAAAGGGAAAATAAAACGAAGAAAATGGTCGGGCAGTGATGGAAATTGAGTTGTAGTAGTGTTATTTGAAAAGATATTACAAAAACGTTACAAAAATATTTTTCACAGTTGGGGACAACATCTGCTGGTACAAATGGCAAAAATACTGTACCTGAAATAAAGCTAAAGGTTTCAAAATAGTTGTTGGAGAAAAAAAAAAACATTTTAGCTCGATAGTCAGTGACATTTTTTTTTTTTTGCCTCAGATCACTTAACTAATATTTAATTGGATGACGTCATTTAATTTGTAAATTTGCAATAAAAATAATCAATTACACTGCATAATTAAAAGTGTGTTTAAAATAAAGGCCAATACTGCCACAGAAATTAGTTTAAGATTTAAAATTAAAATTTCACAAAATGTAAAACTTTATGGTTTTATCAATCATGTCTGGGGAAAAATGTTTTTTTTTTTTTTTTACAGAAATTAAAAATTCCTTCTAATATCAAACGTGACAAAAATATTGTAAAAAAAAAAAAAATCTTACTGCTTGAAAATGAGTTTCTGAAGAAAAAAAATGTTTCTTTGTTCACGTTTCACCTCTATTGAGTGGAATTTTTTCATCAGACCACATAATAAATATTTAATTTGAAATAATTGCATTTGTAAATAAAAAGAAAAAAACACTTATTGCTGTGGTTATAATTGGTTGTCAGCATGATTTATCTTGATCAAAATGTATTTAAAATAAAAACTTCACATTACTGGCTATTTCATTGATCAAAAATAGAATGCCATACCTTTACAAATCATGTCTTTAAAAATATGTTTGTTTTTGGCAGAAATTCAAAATTAGACTAGTAGTGAAGTTTTTTTTTTTTAAATCAGGAAAAGCTAAAATTGTTTTTATGAACTAATTTTTTTTTAACCATCATATTAGACAATTTTCTGCGATGACCATATTTTTGTTTCTAAAATGTATGAAGAAAGTATAGTTATGACCAAGGAGTCTGACTTAAATAGTAAATATTAATTCCCCTTCTAATATTACAACTTTAGTTTTAAAAAAGAGAGATTTCCTCTCTGAAAAAAAAAATCATTTTTTTCCTGGAAAATGTTAAAAAACATCTTATTGAAAACATTTAACTGAAGACAAAATACTTCTACATTTATAGTCTTACGTAAACATTTTTTTAAAGACTGTCTTTCATCATGCACAATTTTCTATGATAACTACAACAGTTAATTTTCCTTTCCTTTCCAATATTAAGAATATTATTTAATTTAGAAAATGAGATTTACTCCCTGTAAATCAAACTTGATGTTTTTTGAGAAAAAAAAATGAGGAAAACATTGTTTTTGCTAAGACATTTTTTTCTGAGGACAAAATATTCCTACATTTCTAAATGATCAAAAGCTAACATTGTTTTTCTCCAAAATTAAGATTGTTTTTATCATACTATATGAATTTTCCTGATAACATTTACTAGCATAATGTATATACTCAGAAAAAAAAATACAGTTTTGACTTAATTATACATAAAACACAATAGTAAATTTTTAGTAAATTATACATAAAACACAATAGTAAATTTTGATTTCCCTTCCAATATTTTAAGAGGCCAAAATTCTCCGACAAGATGAATCACTACATGGAGATGTGATAAGAATGGAGGTTGTGTTCACCTGGCCACAGCTGCTTTGTGACTCTTTCTCTTCCTACGCACTTTGATGGCTGCGGTTTCACAGCTTGGTCCTTTTCTTCCTCTTCCTATCTTCTGTAGCATCAAGCTCCTTTGCAGATAAGAGGACTGTGTGTGTTTCACGCGGGCTTCCTCTCACTGCCAATGCAAAATGTAACAGCAAGGAGCTTTGCGAATGTGAAAGTTTAGTGATTTTATACTTTCAAAATGATAGGTTTGTAGGGGTCTCTTTTCATGTGGCAGAAATCCTGTCCAAGTCAGGACAGAAGTAGGCGAGACCCACATTGGTAAATTTCCAGATGAGCGGAGGTCGCGGATCCGCAAGAGGCACGGCTGCGCCGCCGAGGGAGGGGACACAACCGAATACAGTTGTGGCCCATTAGATGCCAATTAGATGGCCCCAGTTTAGATATAAACTCAAACATTTTTATTTTTTTTTTTATTATAAAAGAACATAAAAAACTGTTTTTAATGGTGTGAAAATAGAGTATATTCTTTCAATTAATAAATACCCCTTTCATTCCCTAATGCCGGCTAATTTCGTTCCACACCATCATCTCTCTATTTGAGCCGATCTCAACCCCATATGTGCTTATTTAATCACAAATTCGTCACTATTACATGTGCCTCTGAAATTTGAGTTACTGTAATTATAATTCCCGAATGATGTTAAAATTTCACTGTTAAAAAAAAAACTGGAAAAAAAAGGTAGTTCTAAATTATAAGTGTATCAACAGCGTATCGTGTATGCTAAGTTCATAAGTAGAAAATGAGTCAATAATAATAATAATGAGACCTTTTTGCAATGTTTTGTGCTTTGAATTCACACAGTATGAGAGCACTGATCCTTGTTTGTTTGTGTGTGTGTGTGTGTGTGTGTGTGTGTGTGTGTGTGTGTGTGTGTTCCCACGAGGAGCAGAGATTCCAGTTACGCCGCCTACAACACCAGCCAGTAGCACAGAAGAGCCCTCAGGTGAGGAAAACGTCCACTGTAAACTATTGACCTGCCACGTATTGACTGGAACATACCCTGGAGCCAGAAAAAAACAAAACAAACAAAAAAAAAAGCATATTTTCTTATATTATAGATACATTGGGCCATGATTTGTTTGTCAAATTTGCATATTATATATGCTTTATGATCAACATTAATATTAGCCTCAAGTCCCAATATAGATCGCTAGTTAGCTAGCTAGCTAGCTAACTAGCTAGCTAGATATCTATCTCATACATCATCCATTCTGTCTCTCCAATTTTAAAAGATTTGTGACAGTTGATAAACTTCAGAAAATAATTTTAGCATTAGCCAGATTTCATGTTTTTCACAGAAAATTTTCTTTTTCAAATACATACGTTTTTATTATCATAATTAACATTTTATTATATTTTAGTTTTTTACATTGTTTTTTCATACAAAATATAATAATATTCACTGAAAACATATATTAAAAAGTATTTAACGACAACATTAAATTTACTATATGGTTTAAATCATTTTTTTGTACAAAAATGATAATCATTGTTTTAGCATTCCTCACCTCTAACATGCAGTTTACACGAGACCTTTTTACAGGAATATAGACTTTTATTTTTCATATTGATTTTCCGAGATGAAAATTAAAATCATACTTTGTAGTGTTAGTAAAGAGCTTGGAAAATTCCAAATTCTTTTTTACACTTCAACCATCTAAAAGTCTACCATAGTGTTTTGTGTTAGCATTAGCCAACTTTAAGCATGATATTCTGGAGAAATTACATTTTAATGATGGAATTTAGCGAATTATTAACATTTTATTTTCAACAATTTTAGGAGATTACACTTTTTTATTATCTTTACCAATACCATACTATAATAGCTTTAGAATTTAATACAAGACATTTCCTCCACAATCATATCCAAATTTCGCAATCCTCGCATCATTCAATGAAGAAAAATGTTCAGAAAAATTCCAAACGTCAACGCTCCTTTCTTTAGTGAAGTTTAACTATAAAAAAAATAAATAAATAAAAAAATTATGCAGAATACAAACGAAAGAGGTCAAATAGAGAAACGATATAAATTTTTCTGCTGGTGATTCACGTCAAACGCATGCGCTTGCAGGAGGCCCGCTGTGCGCTTTTAGCTCCTCGGGGACAACTTTGATTGACAGCACAGTCACTGCAAAACCCCCTCCAGTCTTCCCTTCCACCCTCCTCCACTTCTTTTCTGTCCCGCTTTTTTTTTCCCCATCTTCCATCTCCGTCTGTTTCACGCTTTGTCTTTGACGTGGCGGAATGTGTGTGTGCATGTGTGTGTTGCGCCGAGAGGGAATATATCTGGAGTTTCTCCGGGGCCCCCTTTGTCACCACGCCATGCACCTTTGGAGTTGTTGGAAAGAATTCTCCGCACCTCAGCGAGGGGCAACATGGCGTGAAAGCCAATGACTGTGGTTACGTTTTGCTAAAACGGCAAGAAAAAAAAAAAAAACGTACAAAAATACCTTCAAGCATTATTTGGGTTTATTTACTTTAAGCGTTGGCAGGTATGTGTTGACTCCCGTTAAAAATGAGCTTAAATGTGATTGGTGAATTCTGAATGTAGCTGCATCAGCAGGTATAAGAGGGTGTGTGTATTTATGCAACTTTTTTAATTTAGTTGAAAATTTACTTAACCCCTAGAAATGATGAAATGTTCTTGATCTCATTTTCGGGTGTGCACAATTTGACGTACACTTTACAGTATGTTGCCTGCTTTAATTATTGAGAAGTGTTCCGTGTAAATGAATGGCCTTCAGGAGACTTTTTAATGACGTTGGCGCACGTAGTTAGAGATCATCTAATGATGGCGGGGAATTGTGGGACTTGCTTGCCTCCTCAAAGTTTCTTTTTGAATTTGAGCAGATGGCTAAGCTGACATGTCATGACGTGCCAGGGCTGCGGGTCCAACTCGTGTATTTACTCTTCGGGCCCCCCGGGAAGAGTCAAAAAGTTTACTGTATTTGTGCTAGTTTTTCAGTTGTGATAACATTTGACACTGAAGGCCACACTGAGAATCCAAGATTTCCCAGTGCTGGGCAATAACATTGATATAGCGATACATTGCGATACAAAAGTGACGCAAAGTGACATTCAGTTTACAATATATCGTGTATTGGTTTTGAAACGCCTGATTTTGGAATTTTTTTTTTTTTTTTTTTTAAATCACTGGGGTGTGGCTTTTGTATTGTGATTATTGTTATATTCTGAATCGTGTTTTACTTGTAAATCATTCCAAGCGCTTCAAAAACACCACATTAAATGTTACAGGACATATATATATATATATATATATATATATATATATATATATATATATATATATATATATATATATATATATATATATATATATATATATATATATATATATAAAGACACACACACGTATATAAAATTGCTCTTAATCCTTGAACATGCAGGATGAATATCTCGTTCAACCTTCATTTAAAGCATTGAAAAAAAGACAACAGTAGGGAGCTGAAATTTCACACGGATGGTGAAAACATGTCACAGTTAAAGATGGCACAACCACTTAGTTATCATACTATCAGGAGTGTGCCATCCCTTGGCTAGAATACTGTGAGAAGGATATGGAAGAAAGCGACCCAAAATGGTCAAAATACTGTACTGCAAAGTTTTTCACAATACTATTGTCCATAAGGTGAATTAAAAATAAATGCCACAATCCAGTGGGGGGATGTTTTTTTCCCTTCTCGCTACGCTCCCTCCCGTGTTGTCCAAATGCAGTGTAAACATTGCAAAAGCAGAGGAGCTCGGCACAGGGAAGCACACTGGGCTCCCTAATCTAATGACACGCTTTATTTGCAAGACTTTGTTTTGCCCATCAGTGTGCTCAGGGGAGAAAGACCTCCTCCTGGGCTCTCGGTCACACCTCCTCCATTCACGACGCCGAGTCAACTTAATATGCATCCCCCTGCTCAATATGCACATGAGATTCACTCGTGTAGTTTGTTGCTGAGACGAGTGAGGGCTCTTTGGCTCCCCCTAAAGGTGGCCTGCAAACTACAGTAAGAAAAACATTTCGCAAGATGTTATTTTAGAGGAGCTAGACATTCAGAATTACAATCCGAATGAGCGCCATGTAAACTGCGTTACCGCGTCCCTAGATTAAATTTTTTTTCACGTTATGAAGTGGTATACAAAGTATTTTCGTCCCCATGTTTTTTCCCGCCTTACGGCATCAACAACAATTCCAAAATTCAAACTTTGACGTTCAGTGTGCGTGCGTACGAATGTGCGAGTCACACCATACTCATACGTCACTATTTGCCTCACTAAATACGTCGCGAAGATGCTGTTCGGCTATTGGTCGGCGTCAGGGCGTTCCTAAGATGCAGATATGATAAAGACTTGATTTTGTGGGTGCTTATGATATCGTATTTATCGCGCATTTTAGTGCTTAATTCAAACTTTAATTCGTTAGCCATGGTCCCAAGAATTCTAGTGAGATTAATTATATACATGTATATTATATTTAAGTAGTACTTATTATATTATTTTGTTACTAATTTTGTAATATGTATATAAAATCTTGATGTTATTACCTGGGGTTCTGCATGCGTTAGCTAATTAGCATAGGTTTCTTGTGCCCGCCATTCAACGATTTCGCCTTACGATCCCAAAACCCGGAACTGATTAATGTCCACTGTATTTGAGTAGAACAAAGCAACTAAACCTTCCTCAGAAACAAAAATGATTCTTTTATTCTTCCCCCTTACGTCATTCAGAATAAACCAGGAAATGGCCTGCTAACATACCGAAGAACATAGGACTGTTGCCACTTCCCCCTGTCTGTAACGTGCACACAAAGGCAACATTTGTCCTCCCAGTAGGGAACTGATGGGTCCTAAATGAGGGTCTTGGAGATCCTCACAGCCAGTCACAGGGGTACACTAATAGGTTAGGATAGGCTATCAAAGGGAAGTATCGTGACGCTCTTCAAGGGGGGTTGTGAGAAAACAAAGCTTCCTTGCCACAGTTCCAGCTTCTAATCATTTAAATGGTAATCAGGTCCAGCTCATGTAGACTCCATTTCATTTGTGGCTATTCCGAGTAACGCCATCATCACGAGTGAGGCTACCAGATTTGATCTTTTCTAGTGACAAACTTCACTCTTCTTTGTCAGACCCCCGCCTTATTTCTTCTGTTTTGTGTAGGTGAGGGGGGTGCATTTTTTTCTCCTTCTGCTGTTCCCTTGGCAACTTCATTGAAAAAGAATATAAAAGGGGGGTGAAGGCACGGAGCAAAGATCTGCTCCCCCAACAATGAAGTTTGTTCATATTTACGCTTCAGCGCTGCATCCAGGTCGTCCCTTTTGCTCGTGCCTCCCTCGCTGCAAGCAAACTCTGGATCCAATTTTCAGGAGTAGAGAAAAATAAATCTTGTTTGCTTTCAGGCTGTGTTAGAGTAGACGTTAAATGGATTAAATATTAGTATCCTAACATGGGACATTAGTTGCTGAAACCAGCAAGAAGGGTGGAGCTGGTTTTCTTTATTTGGCTTAATAAAGCCGATATCTTCAAGTGGTGGCTCGCTGTCCATGTCTGGACCAAGTTCTGCTTAGCATTTCATAGCAACGACTACAAAAGAAGTAGGTCTTGGGTCTAGTTCCAGGCTTCAAATTGGTGAGATACAGTCATTTGGCTCCGCAACAGGCAAACCGTGATTTTGGCTTTGCTCATGATGGATCCATTTCCTTGATTCCGTCATCTGTGTTCCGAAGGCTTTCATCCTCGTCGTTGACGTAGTTTGGGCATCGTTTAGGTGACGGCTGTGTCCGCGTGAGGTATTTAGTTGTTCGTATTGAATACACTCCCCCTAAGATAAGTGTATTCTGCCCCTAACTCTTCTTCATGGATGGCTAATTTTCCCTTCCTGACCTCTCTTTGTGTGGCAATGACCTCTTTCATACCATCCCCAGCCTCCACACCCTGGAATAGCTGCCTGCCCGCCCCCAGTGCTCTTTCTCCCAATGTCCACGCTGCAATGAATGCAAACGTTTGACACGGTGGGGCCTTGATCCCTGGGCCACGTTTTTTCGGGGGTCGCGGTGACAAGCGAGGTGAGATTTGGAGGGAGGTGATGGCGGGAGGTCGAAGTGGGTGGTGAAAGGGTGGTCCGTATTGGGCTGACTGATTCCCAGGCTAAGGAAGGGAATAAGTGGGTATAGGATGAACATTTGCAATGCCGAAGGTACCATCAGACCTATTTGGTGGCTCACACAGGGCAGCTTGTGGAACCTCTGACGGTCCCCTGGAGTCACGATACCAAAAAAATGTGACATTCCAAAGATTTTGCAAAAAAAAAAAAAAGTCCAAGATTCAAACTGAATTTACAAGACACGAGCAAAAACCAATTACAGATATTAACAAATTTAATAGAATGTATTAAAATAGAATGAACTTACATGTAGTATCCGTCATCATCTTCTTCTTATCGCAACCACTGATATAAAAGTTCATTTTGGTGGAAAAGTCACTTTTTACTTTGAGTGTTCGTTTGTTGAGTTTTAGTTTTACAACTGACGGTCCCCTGGAGTCACAATACCAAAAAAATGTGGTTTGTGCAAAAAAAAAAAAAAGACCAAGATTCAAACTGAATTCACAAGACATGAGCAAAAAACAATGACAAATACTAACAAATTTAATAGAATGTTTTCAAATAGAATGAACTTACATGTAGTATTCGTCATCATCTTCTTCATATCGCAACCACTGCTGTAACAGTCCATTTTGGTAGAAAAGTTCCCTTTTTACTTTGGGTGTTCGTTTGTTGAGTTTTAGTTGTTTAGGTTACAAAATTATTACAACTGCCGTTGGACAAAACATAACGTGATATTCCTTTGGTATGGTAATAATGAACCAACATTTTTCCTAAGTGTCTTTTTTCTTGTCATGCTTGCAGACTGTGACTCTTACTGCAAAGCATCAAAAGGCAAACTGAAAATCAACATGAAGAAGTACTGCAAGAAAGATTACGGTGAGTCAATGACATAGATTAACATTCATTTAAATCATTTCATTCATGTTTAAGACAGCAGCGAAAAACGGTTAAATACCACATAATACTACAAAGCGTGCATTTCTTCCCTAAAATGTTATATTTTAAATGCAAACCACAAACAACTGACATTAAGCTCCACCTCTAGAGCCCTCGAAACCATTACGTGTGCACTTGCTTGATCCCCGTCTGCAGTAAATCCTATAGACCTATGACATTTTCCATCCTATCATCTCAGCTCCACATGTTGCAGTTTGAGGTGAATCATTTCAGTGATGGTTTCCCAGAGCGTGTAAAGCTTCGACATATTTGCCGAGACCGAGAAAGCCGTGTAAAAACAGAAGGAAGCCTCAGGAAAAGAGGATAAGTCAAAATCAGATTCAATTAGACGGACATTTGGTTTAGTTTTGATTTGGTTTAGTTTCACGAAACATTGCTGATGCTTTTCCCGGCGCATCACTCCAAGCATCATCCCGTGGATTACCTCTGCAACTCCACAGCCTCGGCAACCAGGGGTTTGTTCCGAATGGATTTGCGGGTGTCAGGAGGTCATCTCAAAGGCGCCTCTTTCCTCGGCGACGGCTCACTATGTCGTGAGAGTGGCCTTATCGCTCAATCAGCATTTGTCAGCGGCGCCCTCAACGTATTTCATCAATGTCGGCGTTTACGTACACCATTCTCTTCAGAAACCATCAGTCATCACGGCACAGAGAGCCCGCATGCGGCGTGCTGCACCCAATGGCTGAGGTCTGCTGATTTGGAGGGATGACACAATGGCATCCAAACAAATGGAAGCGTCGCTTTTAGACCAGGGAGAATGTGTGTACGTACGCAAGGGTGACTCAATTTACAAAATTGATTTTTTTCGGCGCTTGTTAGTAAGAGCAAGCCAAAGATGAGAGTAAAACACGCCACTAAATGTAGTGAAAAGGCCAGCAAATGCTTCAAAATAAACCCTGCCATACCAAGTAATGTATGGACACGAATTCTTTGGAAATCTTTCATTTTGAAGTTCTTCCAGGAAGTAAGTCGCAACCACTGTGACAATTTTTCTACCGCACAAACTGTCCTTCCCTCTGTGACTCCAGATGTAAATAATAACCCCAATACAAAGTTGTTCTGAAAAAACCCTCAATCGCCAATTTGGAGCACAAAAGATGGCTAAATTACGCACCTGTTGCCAGTATTTAGCACAGCACGATACTTGTACATAAAACGTGCCAATGAAGTCAAAATGATCACCAAACGCCTACAATACATAGTAATCAGTGTAATCTATAGTAACACACAAATATACAGCACATATTAATAATATATTTCCACAGTTAATTCATGGGACCTTATACAACGCAACCTATCTTGTTGACAGTCGGCCTCGCACTGGCTTGTGTTTGCAAAAGTTGCTAAATGCCAATAGAACCTGTAGATAGGTGTGTAATGAACCGCTGGAAGGCCGTGTCATGTCGTTGCTAACGTTCCTTTACCCGCTGCCATTTTTTGAAAAGCTATGAAACGCATTGTCCCAACGGGAGTGAAAGGGTTAAAGCTCATTTTAAAAAAATCAAAATAAATGATAAAATGCATTCATTATTAAGTGGAAATATGCTAATTGGTCTTCTGTGAGTATAATTGTTGTTCACCAAGAATTTTAAAAACATTTTGTCCAAAGAAGAAACTCAATAGAAAAAGCCCTACAGGAGGAATGTAAAAACATACATTATAATAAATCTGTTCACACACACACAAAACAAGACTTCAGACTATACACAGATCAGACCAGAGACAAGATCGTGTCTCACTATTCAAGCACACCACAGGGTAGAAAGTGAGTCAGGGTTTTGTTTTGAAAGGATCAGCAGGAGAGCCTGGAGGCATGCTGCGTCCCAAAATGATGCTACAAGCCTCTCGGGGCGACGTGTCGAAAGAATCTCTGGGGGCGCTGGGGGACGACCGAACGGTGGAAGGAGGGGTACTCGACTTCAGTGATTCAGGGCTATGCAAATAAAGCTGACAACCTGTTCAGGGTGTTCCCTGCCTACTGCCCAAAGACGGCTGCGATAGGCACCAACAAGCCTGCAACCGTAGTAAGAAGAAGTGTCTGTCGAAAAAGGAGGGACGGGTGGCTTACTGTTATTCATAATTTTTCCTGAAAGTGTTTTTATTTTATTTCACACCATTTTTTTTTAACAACTCTAGTTTAGCTACTTTGTTCTTTTTGTTAGCGATGATAACCATCATTTAGACTTGTTCTGAGCAGGTCAAAGTTCAAGACTGACTTTCTGCCACCAAATTGTCACCCGCAAGCGCTCATGCTGACATATACTGTATGCACCCAACTACAGCTGTCCTTGTCTACAAACTGTGTTCAATTATTGGCACACTCATTGTGTGTACCAAGTACCAAGACTTTTCACGATCACGCCTCTTATATCTGCAGCTGTCCAGGTGCACATTCTGAAGGCGGACAAGGCTGGCGAGTGGTGGAAGTTCACCGTCAACGTTATTTCCGTCTACAAGCAAGGCGAGAGCCGCATTCGCCGCGGGGACCAATTCCTGTGGGTTCGCGCCAAAGACGTGGCCTGCAGGTGTCCTAAGATCAAGCCCGGCAAGAAGTACCTGCTGCTGGGCAACGACGAGGACTCCCCGGGCCAGAGCGGCGGCGTGGTCGCGGACAAAGGCAGTCTGGTTATCCAGTGGAGGGACACGTGGGCGCGCAGGCTGCGGAAGTTTCAACAGCGTGAGAAGAAAGGAAAGTGCAAGAAGCCATAGATGGGAAAGACGTGGTAGGAAAGCTTAAAAAAAAAGAATGGAACAGAGACAGACATAAGACTACAGCCGAAACTGACTGTTGACGTCGCTGCTTTTTGGTTTAGTAGCATGAAAAGAATCATTTAGGAATTCTTCTCTAGTGAACTTTGGTTGAAGGAGCTCACCTTGCATTTGGTTTGACACCCGCCCTTTCTTTTGTGGATTTGCCCTTTTTGCACCTATTAGCAGTATATTGCCAATATACAGTATGTAAGTACGACGAGTCGTTGGTTTTACACCCAGTATAAAATCATCTTTTGTGTTTCTGATTCACTGGAAAGTGCAAAAAAGAAAAAAAAAAAAACTGTCATTACTATTGAAGTCATTCTTCTGCATGGTTTTATTTTGAAATTGTTGGCCAACAAGACAACTTAATTCATGGGCTCAAACTAAGAGAACAATATTTCTTATGAAAAATAAGGTAAAATCAACTCAATAAAATAGTTTCAGTTTTGCGAATGTGAAAAATGACACGAATGGTATGTTCAACAAAGACATAAAAGTTTACACAAATAAATGTCACAACAACTCAGCAATTTGTTTTAAAACAAACAACTTAATTGCTTTGTTGTGCTACCTATTACTCTTCCTATAAAAGTCAATAACTTATATTTTGAAGTTGTTTAACTTAACTGACTGTTCTGGCTTTGAAAAATATGTTGCGTTTTCCACAATGTAAAGATTTGGGAATCAGATGTTGAACACTAAACCTGGTTTGGCTTTAAGTTCAAATGAAATGCATTTCTAATACAATGGTAATAATTTGATGCCAAACAATGTTATGATTTCTGGTTCGATTCATAAAGTGGACAAAGTTAAATTTGGCTTTTGTGGAATGTGAGTAAATTGGATAAGTGGTACAAATTGATGTCATATGGGGATACAGAATTTTACAGAAACATTCTAGATTACATTTTCTTTTTTTTGTCTCGAGCTTTCCAGGTAATTTCCTGATATATTGAACCAGTTGTATGATATTACCCAATAAATCTTTTTGCATTGAGGTGTGCAAACAACTTACATGACCAAACATGGTTGAAATCCCCATGTGATGATCAATGCTGGGTTCAAGGATTAAAAAAAAAAAAAAACACACTTTTGGATCTTGTAAAAATGCAGTAGATTTCATTCAAGAAGAAACAAAACTAAGACAACTGAAGTCAACATTTATTTTGATTTTTTTTTTTTTCATTTAGTACAAACCAATTTTTTCCCATAGTGTCCCAGAAATTTCCCAATGTTTTGCAATGTGTTGCAACTTGGCATCGGTTGCCATGCCGAATTCTGTTGCTCTTTGTAAATCTATTTGATTGCATTTTATGGTTGCCATTTGCCAATACATCCTAAAAGTTCTCCCCAAACACCATGAATTTGTTGCCATCCGAACACACTGAGCATTTTATGAAATGGTTAGCTTGTATTCATTGCATTGCATTTTTTTTTTAATGTTTAAAATAGTAAAAACAAGGTGTTCATTATTCTACAATTTCTTGCTCCTTTAACATCAAAACTCTTGGATATTAAACATAGCGCTCAGATGATTTAAAAAAAAAAAGAAGTAAAAACGCATTTCGTACAGTCAAAGTATGACTCGGTATTTAGTATTAGTGTTGGATTACGAGCCATTTTCCTCTGTGCAATGATTCACCACTTCACTTTTGAGCCACTGCGGCAAAGACAATATAATGACATCATTTTTTGACTTATGCATTTCCACATTCCTTTCACCGTTTTTCCTCCAACATCATGTCATATATCAGTGTTTTTGTGTTGAAACACAACGTTATCGTTATCAACCCAGAGAGCTTCCAGTCAAAAACGTTGCTTTGTGTTCATACAATGAATTGTAAATGTTGTTTAGTAGTCACATTTAAAGCCCTTTCTTTTTTGCAATGTGTACTAATATATTATGGTTATTATATATATGAATATATTTAATTACACAAGCCATTGTGGACTTTTTTTCCCCCCAAACTTTATTTGTATTTTTAACGTGTTGTCATTGTTTAGATTGTTGCCTTTAATTGAAGAAGGAAATTATAACTACTGAACATACCAACCTGGTAGAATTTAAGGCAGATTTTCAAATAAACTCTTGTTACACTGAAAAATGTGTCCATTTTGTGCTTCCGACTACAAATTTGAATGCAAACCGTCAGATGAATAAAACAATAGGTAATTCAGTAAGCTAATTACAACAAATGGCAATACTGCCAATCTTAATGCAGTGTGGAAAAATACGAAGCTTAGAATAATTAGTGATGCGCCCAATTCGGGTTAATGATGTAGAAATGATTCGAAGTAAAATCAACCTCGAGTAGAGAACGTCTTCATCTGTGTTTGAATCCTACCATTCCCTCACCCAGATTGCACTGGGAGTCGTTATCCATCTTAGCTCGTGTCCTCGTCAACATTGGCTACACAGGCCACACGGCGACAACCACAATCGCAATAAGCAGCAACACAATCACCACCAGCATCCCTAAGGAGAAAAAAGGAAAATAATTCAGGGAAAATGTGAACGTTTTATTCAGCTCAGACGCATGGTGTCAATCGGGCTAATTTATCAATTTATTTATGTTTTTTTACTGGAAGAATTAACAATGAAGGAAAGCGCATGAGCAGTGTTTATTAAATTGGTGCCTGCAATTTCCTGCAAGTGAATTCTGCCGTTACTCTCAAAAATGTCAGAATTCTGACATTTTTCACGATTCTGATTTTTAAAGTCTTTGTTCTTAGAATTCTTGTATGTTCTCATTTCAAAGTCAGAATTCAACCTTCATACAGACATATTCTGACTTGAAAGCAGGGCACTTTCACTTTTAGAATTCTGATTTTATTCTAAAACAGTCAGGAATTTTGATTTACAAAATTTTGATTTGAAAATCACTCTCAGAAACCTGACTCGATTCTTCAGATTCTCACTTTACATTTAAAATTCAAACTTTATTCACAGAATTCCTGCTTTGTTCTCAAAATTCTCACTTTAAAGTGAGACTTTATTCAGACAAATTTGACTTTATAGTAAGCCACTGTGACTTTAAACCCTGATTTGTTTCTTTCATGTCAGAATTCTGACTTTATTTTTAAAATTCTGATTCAAGCCTTCATTCTCTCAATTCTGACTTTACTCTAAAAATTCTCACTTCAAAGTCATGATTCTGACTTCATTCAGAAAATTCTGACATGAAAGCAGGCCCCTTTGACTTTAAAGTCAGAATTCTCACTTTATAGTCAAAATTTAGACTTTATTCCAAAATTTCTGCTATATTCTCAGACTTCTCACTTTAAAGTCAGGATTCTGACACTGTTTAAAACTGGAATTTTGAGAATAAAATAAAAATTCTGATAAGAATTCTAATAAGAATTCTGACCTACAGCGGGTGGTCTGTGATTAATTCATTCGATTCAAGTCATGTGTGTGTAAAGCTACTTTACACAAGAAACTGTTGCAATTCCTACAACCTCATCCAAGGACACAACCATTAACCAGATGCCTTCCCTTTATTATTCCCCCATTAGAATGGCCTGAGTGAAGAATCCAAACAACTGCATCTTGGGCTGGGTCGAACGCTGTCGAGAGTCCTGTTATGGACTCAAGACGTCCGTTGCTATTAGGCATGCGGTTGGTATTTTGCCCAGCCTTTCACTTTAAGTTTACATTTCTCTCATTCTTTGGCTTACTGCGCATTCGTTCCCACCCTGAGGCCTAATTAGTCATCTTTCCCAAAAGGGGGAAATGCAGGGTAAGTTACTAAGAAGACATTATTGAGAAAATGATGAATAAATGGATAATTGCTTGACAATGCAGCTGTTAAAGAAGTCAAAGAGCTCCATTTATTTTTGCTAATTATGACCTAGTGCCTTTTGTAAACCACGTATTTGTATACGTTCGAAGTGTTGTATAAATCCGTCAGAAATGACTGCTCCGACATCTGTCAGCAATCCCGATGACATCAAAAGAATCAAGGACGACTGAGGTGTGTACCATAGGCATGTGTTCAAATTTGAATGACTCTCACAGTGTAATCGAATCCAGACATTGAGCCACATGAGACACTTAACACTGACCCTCCTCTTCTTCGTGGACCATCATTCCCCAATCCCCATCTCTGACTAAACAAGCTCCTCCTGACCCTCGGGAGGCCTCCAGAGACTAATGGTCAAATTTGCTCGCCAAATAGATTACAAGTCTGCTGTGACAGTGATACTTGAGGGAGCTGCTTGGTGTCTGTTGATAGTCCGACCACCCAGGAGTTCCAGGGGCCCATCTTAGCAATTTTCAGACACATCAATAAGATTATTCGCTGGGAAGCAACAAATAATTGGTGGGGGACAAACCTCCGGCATTAGTTACAAGCTGCCTTCCGCTTACGGTTCAAAGAGCTCATCTTCGGATGACCCCTAAAGAAATGGGCAAATTTTCATTTTTAACTTGACACTCCACTATATTGAGGTTTCGGGATGGAATTAAATACAAATAAAACCTAAAGCGGTAATAAATTAATTGGCATAAACCTTAATCGGAATATTTAAGGCTGCATGGATGTAGCACGTGTCTGAATCACAGTCCCACATAATAAGTGAATTAGAGTAATAACAGAAGATAATATTAATTTAGGCAGAGCTAAGGGTCAGGAGTTACATTTCAGACCCACATCTGTGTTGGCTCTGATCCAACCAAGACTAAGGGGGCTTCTGAAAGCAAAAAGTGATCGTGTTTAAAGTTTCCCAGAGTATAAGAAAAAGGGTATTAAACTCATTTTTATCACAAGCTACTTTTTAATTATGGCGTTCCTCAGAGGGCTGATGGCGAAACCAAACAATTTTGTAATGGTTCATCACATGCACAATGAAGTAAAGGATTACTAGTTTTGGAATCACCAACAATAATATTCATTTAATGTGTTGAAAACAAAACATTAGCTTTAAATTGGAAAAACAAGGATTAACATTTGTACCCATTTCAGACATTACGAACCCAACCTAATAGCTAAATCCTATTTAATTGGAATAATCAACAAAATAGATAACAATAACAATACATAATTGTCAGTTACAGGAAACAAAAATGTTTACAAAATATCTATTAAATATACCAAGTTCAAATTCTGATCCAGATTTTTGCAAGGATCGTGGAAGGTGACGCACGATTTGTTTGCACGCTACATAAAAGATGAGGTGGTCTGGGTTTGGCCCCCAGGCCTTGAGTTTGACACCCGTCAGCAACAAATCAAACAACAAGTGCTGATCCATGTTGACTACTTCATGTATTGTGTGTTGAGTTTATTTCCCAAGCATTTCGCCAATACAGTAATTTGCTTCCAGTGCAAATCGTACAAGCCTACTTAAAATTCAAGTCACCTTTCGGATTACTGGGCTATCACAAGTGGTACTATAGCAAATGTGGATTAGCTCTGTAGAGAAGGGAAGTGCTTGAGAACTACCGACGTTGCCTCTAGTGATGTCTAAGCCTAACATCCAAAGGATTTGTTTCTCCAATAGGCTGACGCATTAAAACTTAAAAAGCAGTTTACTCCTTTGCCAGATCAGGTAAGACACAGAATAATGACTCTGTACTTAAGCTCATTTAGTTTCAATGAATAGTAGTAGTTACAAAGAAAGTGAAAATACATTCAAGCTATCACCTATTGATAATCCATTCCCAGTCATAACGCATCATCATCATAAAGCTGATTGAAAAAATATCGCAAAGCGAATAAAATATGCGAAGCTGTTATCTAAACAAAATGTGCCAACTTTGAAAAATCTAGATAAAACATTTTAATTGGCATTTTTGTTTATCATATTTCTTTATCATGATAAATACTTAATTCTTTATAATCGGGAAAATTTGATTTTTTTGGTAAAAACCTTCGACTGGTACTGTATATAAGTTAAAAAAAAAGTCTCTATTACAAACGTGGGCCACTAAAAGATATTTTAAGTATGCCATGAGCTGTCAAGGCTTGACGTCGCTAAGTCTGCTAAGACATAACACACAAAACGCCGGCTTTGAATGAGAGGTGGTTACGAAAATAAATAAAGACTTCAAGCTAAGGAATTATAAACACGCTGCCATTGAGAAAGAGGGAAAGCCCTACAAACAATTTGCGGCATGCCATTGTTTCACAAAGACCGGTGCCAAACAACTACAGAGACCAGAAAGGGGATGACAGCAAGGAATGGAAAAAAAAGTGTGTTGAGGAGAAGAAGGGGAAACTTTTCCATTTGCAATATATACAAGCGAGTATGCACAAAGACACTGTTTGCATCTTTCAAGATTCGGGAATGTACGCACCCTCAAATATGTATGATCTAGACGTATTAAAATGTATGACATATAACAGCGTTAAATGTCAGGATGAAGGAGAGGTTAGGAGTGGCAGCTCTGGGATCTACAAATAAGCTCGCACTTGGGCACCATGGGGACACGGCCAACAGAATCAAGTATTTCAGGGGCGAGACCTTCATGGTGTCTGCTCAGCTTCTGTTTACCTCCGCGACTGCAAGCGAGCTCTCGTCAAACAATAAAGCAACATTTGCCAAAGTAATACTGACCCAGTTCAACGGGCAAACGGAGGTCAGCTCGCACACACTGTACTGCAGATTGGCTTGAGCCACCTGCAGGAAATCTCCTTTGCAAAGTTAATGACCAATATTTTTGGAACGGCGATAGGATCGAACTTTATTTTCATATTTCTTATTCAAAAGTTTTGATTCTCAGAATTCCGATTTTAATCTTTAATTTAGACCCGATTTCCGACTTTGAAACAATTATGAGAATAAAGTCAGAATTCTGACTGATGTGACAAATCTGACTTTACAGTGACAGCTCTGGGAATAAAATCAGATTCTGACGCAAGTTCAAAGAATTTTGATAAGTCCGATTTCTCATTTCGGAAATAACGTAAGAATTCTGACTTCAAAAGAGATTTCTGAGAATAAAGTGAGTTCTGAGATCAATCTTAGGATCTTACCAACCTTTTTGTTCCAATTCCCCTTAATTATCTTTTGTATTTTTAACAATATTGAAGAAAATCTGAGTCTATGTAAAGCCAAGGCCATAAAGAGATGCCAAAATCAATAGAAATTGGAGCGTCCATTAAGTATTTTTTATTTGAATTCACCATACTAAAGACTTCAAATTGTGTGAGACTGGCAAATGTTAGAAAATGGAAAGTTACCCCCTAGCTATAGTTGAAGTAATCGATGAGACCAATAAATGCCAGGAAGATCCTAAGTGATAAAATGCATCAAGTCGAGGATTTACTCAAGGAGTATGAATAATTTGATTTAAAAAAAAAAAAAAAAAAAAAAAAAAAAAAAGAGTCCCGTGCTGACTCTTTGAAGGAAATTTGAAGATTAGCGCCAGGTTTTCATTATTTTATCTAATCTTTAACGCTGTGTAAATGCCCTAAAACTCACTTTTCCTGCTGCATAAGCAATAGCATATCAGGTTTATTTAGCCCAATTGCAGTTTTACAAAATGAAATGAGTAAGGCAACTCACCACAGGAGGCTGACTTCTTCTCCACCAGCTGCACTCGTCGTGTCTCGTTGCGAATGCGGCCATCGGTCTTATCCACCAGATGCGCGAGGTCATCAATGATTTCTGAACAGCAAAAAATAAACATTCGATAAAGACAACAAAAGATTTTATGATTATTTTGTTATTTTCGTTTTGTTACTAAATCCTCCTCTTAATTTCCCCTTATTTCATAATGTGAAAAAAATACAGACACATAGATTAATTAGATTAAATTCGATGGATGGATGGATGGATGGATGGATGGATGGATGGATAGATAGATAGATAGATAGATAGATAGATAGATAGATAGATAGATAGATAGATAGATAGATAGATAGATAGATAGATAGATAGATAGATAGATAGATAGACAGACAGACAGACAGACAGACAGACAGACAGATAGACAGATAGACAGATAGATAGATAGATAGATAGATAGATAGATAGATAGATAGATAGATAGATAGATAGATAGATAGATAGATAGATAGATAGATAGATATTGATTTTCATGCCCAAATACAGAGAATTCTGCCACCCTCATCATACACGGTCTTCTGTATTGACCCCTGACCAGAACAGATCAACACATGAAATCCATTCACACTGATCTGTCCCTAGAAAGGAAAAATGGCATACATGCGTGCCATAATTCAATTCCACGCAATGTAGTATGTCTTCTTAGCGAGCACCGCAGCTTTTATTTGTACTGCAGCTTTTATGTCTTGTTGATGTGCGTGAAATGAGCTGCTGTGATTCACGTCATCTCACACACACACGCGCACACACACAGACACACACACACACACACACACACAAACAAAACCAGCCCTTCCAACATGTGGCCTTGTGAAGCACTTGGACACATGTGGTGAGATTAGTCTCACTGTTGGATATCAACCCCCTGCCAAACTGGCAGCCTCCTGAGCCCGTCAACAGGTTCGGGGAGGTCTTTTAATGCATCATCGTTTTTTTTTCTTACCTCTGGGGGAGCAGTAAGCTAAGTGACAACATACGTTTTGTTTGTGTTATGATGCAATACAATCAAGTCACCAAAGAATACAATTAAGGCACGGATGTAAATTCAGTGCTCCAGAATGGGGAGCTAACAGAATAATAGTTTGGAATCATCGTGATGCTATTATATCAGAACCGTTCAATAATTGTACTGAGTGCTGGCCTGAAGCTTTTGCTTTAAAAAAATACAGGTATGCCAACACAGGCAGCACATGTTGCATGAGAATAAACTTTCCCTTGTCTGAACGAAAACCTGCTTTGTGTGAGAAGAATTTCACCTACGTTTACCCCAATATCTGCCAATTCACATGACAGACGTCACAACCAACAGTCCATTGATGGACGACTTAGCAAAAGTTGAACCTCTCTGACTCACAAAAAAAAGTTCAAAGAAGAGCCCATATGAATCTCGACGTGCTCACATTGGTTCTGTGTTTACTGGTGGGTTTATACTTCAAAAAGAACGAGTATTTGAAGGATATTAATGGGGCCTAACAAATGATGAAAGAGGATTAAAAAAAAAAAAGGGAAAAAATATCAAAACCATTTTTTTTTTCAATCCTTGAACTGAACATGTTGCCTATATAATTACGCCACTGTGCATTTCTGGGCTTTGTCAGATTCATTGAGTGTAAAACAAAATTAAATAATTTTGAGCTTTTTAAGAGCATAATGTGACTAAAATATCCCCAGATCTCTCATGGGAAAAAAAAATATTTAAAAAAACTTTTGAAAATGTGAGTAAAATGGACCAATTAAGAACGCTGACTATTTTTGATAAAACATCTTTTTTTTTCGCTATATGAATGACTATCAATCATGGGAAGATTTTTTTTAACATCCTCATCAATTGTCCATGTTGAGATCTTGCGTCGCGTTACACATGAAACAAAGTAGGGCTTGCAACAAACAATTATTTTGATAAGAGATAAATAAGTTGATTCATCAATAAATTGCATTTTAAAAAGGGCATGTTTTGATTTCTACCATCTTAGTGAACAATGGGACAAATATATTAGCAAGTTAAAAAATTAACGCATTTAAAGTAATTATGATTTAGTTATGGCAAAAATGTTGATGATTGCTTTTCAAAGTAAAAGTATTTGTTAGCAAATGGTTGAAAATGTCTGAAATAAACACATAACATAATCAGTCAGCTTCAATAGAGAACTGAAAAAATGTGGGAACATTTTCTGCCGTCATACTGAAATTGCTCAGATTTGGACTATTTTGGGTTTAACAAGATCTATAAACAATTAACAGATTACCAAAAATAATTATTGATTAATCTGATGATCGATTAGTCGTTCAGTCATTGATTAATCACTCGAAACCAGACTGATACCTCGGTTGACAGAAAAACAGCAGATACAAATGAGATCCATAATCATTTTATATTCAAGCAACGTTATGAGCATTTTAAAAGCAAGAAGCAAGGTTTTGTCCCTACCCCACATGTTTCCAGATGCCACCAAACAATGGAAGCGTGATGAGCATGAGGGTGGCAGCGGCGGTGCAGATGGGAGGGGTGGACCACCCTGTCACTGGCACTAAAGCCAACGCCAGCTGCCTTTGCACCTCATCAATATCAGCACACTTCATTAGCGACGACAACCAGGAGAAGGTGATGTGTTGAGGAGCAAATTTAAAACAACAACAAAAAAATGTTTGGACTAGTCAGCTTATCTAGTCAGCAGGATTGGTATCAGTTTGAAAACAACAGAGGTTGGTTCATATAATAATTGAAAACACACTTTCAGAAATTATGGTTAATTTTAGAAAAAAACAATTTAGGATTTATGGCAACAAAAGTTCTGCATTGGTTTCTTTGGACCATAACATTTTCCTATATGCATTTCTGAGGTATCATTTCTATTTCCTTCCTTCATGTGAATCTAAGACAAAAACAAGTAGGAAGAACTTAAAATTCCAGAGTGGCACATGAGCTGCATGTATTTGCTGAACATTTCAGTGAGTATTTGGGGATAATTGGCGTTCAACCTGCAAAGGGCCAGAATAAATGTTTAGCCAACAGCACGGCTGAAACAACTTCCAATCTAGAGTGGAAACAGGCCTGTATGTACATTTGCTTGTGGAAAGCGAGGAGAGGTGCAGGGCACTTAGGCAATTGTAAAATTATGATGTAATAAGACCACCACATACTCTTGACTTGGAGGCACAAAAGCATAGCAGTTCATCTGCACCCACAATAAAACCTCAACTGAAGAATGACGAAATATTGCAAATACTGTAAATACTGGGAAGTAACTGGAAAATGAACTGAACTCAATTTCCTTTGTGAAATACAGGGCTAATTAAGAAGCAGAGAGGTGCAACATTTAACTGACAATTAATCGATTATTAGACTTCAAGTTGATCTGATCGTCTCGATTGTGATCGGACAATATTTGGCATATTTGCAAAGTCATTATTTCCACAGTGATCTGTGATGTCACTAATAGATTCCGTAAATCTTCCGTAAAAGGTTCTAGGAGTCTTTTGTAATTTTAGTACACTCTTCGAACCACTAAGATGAGGATGATGGGACACAATATACTCAATATAGCGTACTTTTTGAGACTATCGGGCAAAATGATCCATATGGTGCTGTCTCAATGACCAGAAGGGCTGTTTTTTTATTTTGTTTTTGTTTTTTTGCGAAAGAGCAACAAAATAATCCAGAAATACATAGACATTGCCAAAAGACAAAAGCACATACATTTTATCTTACGCAACATCGCAACAGAGCCAGAAATAGTGGAATCTTTAAAATCCTGTGACTAAGACTTGGGTACAGAAAACTATGATTGGGACATCCCTATTAAGTATCATTTGTAATAGCTGGGTGATTCACTAGATTTTCTGTCAAAGCTAGCAACCTAATGCCAAGAATAATTTCCTACGGATAACCTTTGCGATATCACGTGTGGGTGGCATATCAGATTTTGCATGCGCAACATGATCAGATAGTGAAGAAAAACATCCCACATTTGCGTTCTTAAAAGCGTGACACATTGTAACGCGTGTGTGGCGTGATAGAAGTCTCACTAGAGCAGTCCTCAAATAGTGGGGCAGGGAAAAGGATTTGTTTTTGCCATGTGAAGTGTAATGATGATAAAAAAGTAGTTAAGTAGTTGAAATTTGGTTGATATTGCTTTTTCCTTTTGTCAATGTTCAAAAGAACACAGTTTTAGGTATACCTATACAATTCATATAGATAATAATCTTATTTATGGTCAGCATGGCAAGTGGGGGGATGATGTTTTCTCTTTCCTGGGGAGGGCTTTGCAAAATGTAATTGAGACGGACTGCGCTAGAGTGTCTGCCAGGACACATGTCACTTTGAAGACTTGCTGATTTAGATCGCATAAGTACCCACTTCACACAGATATCTCTCAGATGCAGGGACAATAGCCTCTGTATGTTATGTCTATGTAGGGTGTCCATACATTGTTATAAATAGAAAGAAATGATTACTAGATTTGAGACGCCATTTAAAAAGCTAAAATCCATACTTGACATCTCATTAACATGACTAAAATAACTGACTCCTTCATTCATACAAATTAAACTTGTGTCCTGATTTCAGTGACTTCAACTTTTATTGTTACAACAACGCCAATTACTCTTGTGTGAAATCGCTCATTTATTGTTTCTTCAATCACATACGATACAAAATAACAATAATTGGTAAATATCCCTCTGAGGAATAAATGGTTTTGTATTATATTTGAACAAAAAAGGTATCCAACTATTTGATTAAGCAAATGAATAATCAATTCGAAAAATATTTGATGGTGACAGCCATATGCATTAGTACAGCAAAATCCTTATACCTGTATCTGTAATTCCTACAGAGGAAAATTATTTTTTTAGGCAGCATTAAGTGGATAAAACTGAAAGGTAGAGTGGGCCTGTAAAAAACAATTTTTAAAATTATTTTAATGATCAATGATTTCATTTCCATCTTTAAAAGTTACCTTGAGACACTTTTTTTCCCGAAAATGAAGGTCAGAAACATGGGCGTGTCCAATTAATATGCTGTGTTTTGACACACAGATGTGCATTTTTATATCTGCTGTATTTTTACTTACAATAATAACCATAATGTACGAGCTACAGGGCGGATTACACTTGGCGGTTAGCAGCAAGTGCCTGTCGCATTTAACAGCAGCTTGTGTTAGCTGAGGTTGCTAACACATTTATTCTCAATAAAAGAAGCGATCAGACTGAACCGATGTCCGAGTCCTTCTATGTTCACACAAAGGAATATTACTAAAACGGAGAGGATCATGTAAAGTTATGATGTCTCCAGCTGATTCAATTAAGAGTGCACAGGTTAGAGAACATGGAAAAGTATTCTATTAAAAGTCATTTTTTAATTGTGGTCTTTTGGCATATACACACACACACACAACCAAAATCTTGGTGGAACATGGATGATGCGCTACTTCAGGTCAGTATGGCAAAATGAACTTGAGCTACGTCGTGAGGAAAAGGAAAAACAAATGCTTCGAGCACATACTAACTTATACTGGCTAGGTGTTCAGTCTTGTTTTCATAAATTTCACTAACTCTGCTCTGATATGTTACATCTGTTGGCTGTTCTCAGTTCTGTGTCACGCTGACCCAAAATAGTAAGGCACCGGTGTAGGGATTGTCTCTTCCCAGGGGAGAGTGTTCTAAAGATTACTGTGTACGATGGCGTTATTTAATCACCAATTTCTTTCACATTTGCGTGACAGTCTTGAGCCTGCTGGAGTGATTATCTGGCTGTCTCCATTTCAAGACTTCAACATTTGGCGGAGTTGCAAGGTCATTTTCACACTGATAGCAACAGTCAATGGAAAAGCACGAATGTTTTTAAGATGGTTTTAAGATGGAGTGACAATGAAGAGGTAATATAAGTCACAAAGTCTCATAAAAATGTTCTTTGACTACATCGGAATGGAAAATGAATTATTCCACGGAGGCGGGAAGAGATGAACAAAAGCTTTTAATGTGACAAAACGATTTGACCAGAGCGAGCTGAACTCAAATCAATTGTACAAAAAGTTAACGTGCCCTTTTATTTTTTTTTTGGTCAACGATTCAAAGTCAGCCTCTGGTTTTGATATGACAATGGTTTCTCATGATGATATACTTTGTAATAAAGATGGAATGGTGTGAAGGGAATCATATATTAGGTTGTTATCATTATGTTCTTAGTTCATTGTTACCCATTTATGCAATCCTAGTTCATCTTGACCCTGTCCTTAGATAGAACTGTTGACGCACGAAAGTGTGAGCCGGGACCTTGGCCCAGCTGCCGGTGGCGCCCGGCTGGCTCTTTTGTTGTGTCTTGTAATCTGCTATGCTTCTATTCAATAAAAGCCGAGGGGAACGGCTGGGCAAGTGGAAAACGCGTTGGAAGACCCACGAGTTACATTTGCCCAAGCGGTTTTTCCCTATGTCCGGCATAGAAAAGTCAATCTTGGCTGGTCTGAGTTACTCTTTTTGCTGTTTAAGCAGCTAGGCTTGTCCTAGTCTTCTTTTCTGAGATTTCTCTGACAAATGGTACCTTCCGAATGATTCCATAGAGTCATCCACGGTTCATAAAATATGATACCCTAAAATATGAAAAAACTGTTACAGATGAGAATCAGTAGCAGTAGTCAAATTTGAGTTGTTAATGCCACAAACGATAGAAGGGACCCAGTAGACATAATCATTTGGGTGTGAAAATGATTCATATATTTGAGGTTAATAACTGAATATATGGCACCAGCAGTATCTGGAATTTCAGTATTAGCATTCCAGTCAAACCCATAAAGCCAGTTTAAACCCTTCTTATTGTCCACTAAAACGGTATTAAAGACAGATTATTCAAACACATGGTGCTTAGAACGAAACACATCAGGGAACACACACCATGTTTGTCTCCAGTGTTGTTTAATCCTCTTGGCTTTAAGCATAGCGATGGGAAAGAAACTGAAATTATCCCACCCTTTATATTTTTTGTTCTTTTTTTATTTTCAATTTTTTTTATTAGCCATTTCATTTTTTCAAAGCCAAGTTTGATAGTTTGTGAAAAGGCTTTGGAGTGCCAGGCATGGTGGCTGGATAAGATGGATGGAGGAGGGAGTAGACGGGAAACTGCCTCACCCACACAACTGTTGGCGGACATCTGGACGTGATTCTGCCTTGCAGATGAGCCGCAGAAGATGGAACACACCTTTATTTTTCATCATCTGCTATATTGGCCTAACTTCTACCAAACGATGTCTTCCTGGTGTATAGTATGATCTCATACATTTTGTGACTTAAAAAATACCAAAATTGCCCAAATATTGTCCAAATATTGCCCAAAAAATTGTCAGAGCACATTCACCGTTGCGCTGGCGCCGCATTCACTGACCGCTCGCAATGTGGAAAATTTGAAACACACCTATCTTAACCTGCAACAAATATACAGCTTACGGAATGAACACAAGAAAATATGAAGTGTAGGGAGCTGAGATTTATTCTGTTTTGCTATAAGTTTTACATTGTTGCATAAGTGTTGGTGCGTCTTATGGTAATATGGAAAATACCAGAATTTGACATCAAAATTAAGGGTGCACCCTTTTCATAGGTGTGTCTTATATTTGGGGATTTTGGGTAAGTCTGAACAGGATCCAGCATTCAAAATCAGTATTGTGGCGAAATGAAAATGGCCAAAATGTGGCCTATGTTTACACTAGTACGCCCACTACCTGGCACTCAGGACAATTACATTATTATTACATGAACAGATCTTTGATTCTTGGGTTATTTAATGCCAAATCATCTAGGTGGTTTAACCAACGAGCAACAGCCCACCGAATTTTTACCACCTTCGTTTACCACTTTTTTGCAGCACCCTGTTTTGTCCAAAATGTCTCAATTCTGCAGGCTGTAGCTCCCGTAGCTCTGTTCCGACTGACCTAAATTTGAGATTTTGCGTTAAGTCATCTCTAGCAACAAGTACACCAAGTTTTATCAAAATAAAAATCTATTTTGTTAAATCCTCACGTGCGATCTAGTTTGGAACAACAAATAACTTCTTTTTGATTCTTCATTAAGTAAAATGACACTTAAGGTTTTCAGGTTAGAGAAAAATCAAAAGGTAAATTCCAAGTCACCGCTACAGTGCTAACAAAACCCAGGAGCAAAATCACATCTGTTGAGGACAGACCAATCAAAACCAGCATCAACTTAATGGCCAAGATGAAGATATAAAAATGATAAAGAATTAAAAAAAAAAAAGTAAAATTGACTTGATATCCATTTAAAGATTATACCAAGGGTCCCCAAGTCCACTCGTTTGCATCAAAAACAGGCTGGATGGGGGCTCATGAGGACCGTACTTGGGCACTCCTGGCCATTCAGGTCATTCCTCAAGTCATTCAGGTAACAGTCCAAATGGTCGAGCTACCTTGAATACAACCTTCATCGTGTTTACGATGTATGGTTATTTTATGATTACTTTGTACTGAATGACACATTTTTTCAAAGACGTTGTGAGTGAGTGCTGTAAAAGGGTTGTTGGATCTGAGCCACTAAGCCACATAGGGAAACATTCAGTTTTTTATATGAAGATTCACATCAGTCACTGAGCAAATACGTGACTGTAAAGACTTTTTACAGACAGAGAGCCTCCACGATAATGTCTTCATGTCCTCCAAATCTCACCCTGACCTGCATCTGAAAATCCGACGGGTTGCTGCAATTCTAAAGTGTCAAGAAAAGCACTTAAATACACACTAATCAAGAAACAAAAAAAAGGGGGTTGGGGTTACTAAAGAGAAACAGGAGGCGAGATTGATGAAATGTTCTCAGATGTTGTTCTTTAAAGTCCAAAAATGTTAATTTCCTTGCTTGGCCAATGAGCACAAACAGCTCATGTCACCCAAAACCTTCATGCCATTGTTAGAACAATCTGACACTGACGGTCCTCAGAGAGAGATGGATTGATTGTGATCTGGTTAGAATGCAAAGTCTGGGAGAAAATAACTTCTTACTTCTGGCACTGAAGTAACTGAACAATCTGTGTTCCGTACTGCCACAATCCAGCACCGATTTGAGGTCGTCAATACAACTGAGCACACAGGACTTGTGATTCTGAAAACCCCGTCTGTCCATTTCAATTATATTATGAACCAAATAAAAGAACCATGGATTACAGTAATGCTCCACATGAACACGCAACCACTAAAAAAGGCTACAAAAGACTTATTTTAAGCTTATAGTTGGCATTCACTTTTAAGAAATCAGACCAAAGAAGACTTTGGTGCGGGTGTCCAACATTATCCCCTCACACATTTAATAGCTTTAATAATTCATGAAATCACACAGCCCGCCAATCCAATGGTCACACAAGACGAGGTTTTTTTTTTTTTTTTTTTTTTAATTTTGTGGCTCACTGCACGTTTGACATTCCTCTAATGACAGCACTCTTTTGAACATCAGTACGTGCTTCTCTGCATTTTCACGGTGTCTGGAAAATACCACTCACTATGGCCGGCTTTGTGACTCAAACAAACAGTAAATCTTCAACTTTTCACCACATTGGCTTTCCGCCAAGAGCCATCATTAAAGGAGAAGTCAAACTCACAAAAATCCTTCATCATAGTTGCTCAGGGTTTAAATATCGACCAATTATGACTCAGCTTGCAATTGTCACATGAGCAAATTCTGAAAACAACTGAGCTGTGATTGGTTATTACCCGAGCACTGAGTAATATCACCTGAAAAATGCATGGTCACGCCTCAACAAAGTTAAGAATAGAAATAAGCATGGGAAATCATTTATAAAGGTCATCACACTTGCATTTTCAAATTGCGTTGGTTTCAAAATAAGTGATTAACTTGTGAAAAGCCAGAAAATCTGTTGAAAAAAAGGCAGCCTTTCCTCAAATGATAAAATGGCTGCTGTTCTTACAAATGGATAAAAACAGGTGGGTTGTTGTAAAGAATTTTTGGGGGTTGACGATATATATATATATATATATATATATATATATATATATATATATATATATATATATATATATATATATATATATATATATATATGCTTTCTGATAAGACTGAGAGAACATGCACTCTCCACAAGTGGAAAAATCAACTACTGTACTGGCAAAGTAGCCAAATTATATACTTCTTGTGAACGTAAATCATTTGGAAGTTGTCCTTCATGCATGAAATTTAAGTTATAACATGCTTTCTGAAAAGTACATTTATATTGGCCATATTACATATAATATGTTACATGATTAATTCATGTGGTGGTTTATGCGAGTCAAACTCCTCAGAGCCACATTACGTTTGTTTGAAAATGCTGATGGAAGTTAACCCGTGCTGAAAGAATAGCTGATGTCATTATTCGGAAGATTGGTCTTATTCAAATGCGTCGTTAAAAACTGAAATATAACTGTTGAATGTTCTCTGAGGGAAGGGAGATATGCTCATGAATTTCAAGAAGTCAAACTAGTCTTCATGTGGAACTGGTCAGTGGTGCAAAACAGGTTTGGCCACAACAGAAAACAGAGCTCCTTTTAGTGGACCAACCGCACGAGGACATCAATCAACAAGATACTAATCAGGGAGATGAAGAATTAATTGGGGTTTCACTGGCAAAACTGTGGATGAATATGAATATTTTTCAATCGGAATACGTAATATTGGCCTTAATAGCGACAAGGACTGTATATTTGTTGCTGTTATGCATGGAAATGCAAACTGAATTTAATTTTCTAATAATGAACGGGAATTTAAATTAAATTTTCATCACTTTCACCAGTATGGAGCCTTGGAGCTGGTCGGGGTCTCTGGGTTCATCTCTCAACCGCACAAAAAAGGGTCATCTTCGTTTTTGACCGGAGCTGAAAACATTTCTGCAAAAGGAAATGACTGCAACCTCCACTGCACTTGGGTCATGGGCTAGACTCCAGCAGAAGACTACAAAGAGCTTAATCTATTTATAGAAAAACACTGCATTCACAGTACAGTGATCATGGAGGAACAAAAGCCAGGAAGAAAGTTGGACGTGCCAACTTTCAAGATCAACTTGCGAGTCTTTTCACCTCTTACATTTTATTTGCCTCTTTGATCAAATTAAACTGCAATAATCAGACAATTTTATATATTAATTCAGTCAATTGTCAGTCAGGTTTTAAAAAGTAGAAAAAAAAATGGTGTCAAAAAATTGATTAGGTTTATCCAGATGTGGCCCAAGGTCCAATTTTGTTTGATCCGCAGTCCTATAGATCAGTGAATAAAATACATGCTAAATGCAATTTCATGTTCACCCACAAGAGGGAAGCAGCACTCCATGATTGGCTTCTTCTTATGTGCCTACAGAAGTCAAAAAGTGATTTTAACAGCCATTGACGGCGATAATGTAGATGTCAAAAATCTTTTTTAACCGGGCTTGTTGTGAATGAGTTAATGGATGACCAAGAAAAAGTTAATCAATGCGTTGGATTCACCAAAAATCTCTGCAGTGATTCAATTGCAAATATAAAAAAGTCTTGCAGCGACGTTCTCCAGAAACTTGAGGTAATAATTCTAATCAGTCTTAAACTCGTGAATCACAGTCTGGCTTGAAAAACCTATGCATGTCAAAAAAAAAAAACTGACCTGACGCTAAAGTCATAAGGAATTTAACAAGCTTTATTATTCCAGAATAACTATTCGGAGGCTCATATTTCTTACGTTATTTCACTATCTTATTGGTTATAATACAATTGGGAAACGGGAAGAAGTGACTTGAGCGTTCAAGTGTTGAGTGATTAGACGTTAGATGATTAAAATCCTTGCAGGTGGCAAATCTACAGTATTTGGTCTTGAAAGAAATAATAACTTTCACGCCATCAAATTTATATTCAAGGGTAATGTGGCCTCTATTACATAGAGCCGGCGACAAGCCATTGTTTCCGCGGCCAAAATAATTAGGCTCCGCGCATTCTTGTGGCGGAAATGGTGTAAGTCATCTCCCACTATTCAGGTTCATATAATTGGAAACACTGACAGAGAGATGAAGAAATGAGAAGAAAAAACCTGCCAGATGGAGTTATTGAAGGCAACAAAAAAAAGGCAAGAGCAGAGCAGGCTAAAACAATCATCTCTCATTTCATCACCGCCGAACAAAATGCGCCAAACATCTGCCATTCTTTCCCAGCAGAGAGGAAGGCTGATAGTTTCCCTGCTGAAGTCATTCACTTCTTCAGCCTCCGTTTGAGTGCTTGGACAAGATATTAGCCGATAGTCCGACGCCTTCTCTTTCTTCGCTGGAAGTGAGTCAAGGAGATGATGAGTACTTGTAATGAGACAATCGCGAGTACTGGACCTTAGGCAAAGCTAATCAAATGCGTGAATTACAAGCAAAAAAAAAAGAAGAAGGGGGGAAAGGGGGTTGGAATTGCTTTAAAATTCTCTATGACAATGTCAGGTCTGCTTTAGAAAGAATTCTGCCAAATGACAGCATCTACAATTCTCCAAACTCCTCCTTTCATTTCAAATGTCACCTTGAACAAAATTATCATCCCGGAGTTGTATCTATTTTGCCTCAATTGTGTCAAGACGTGATTATTAAACAATCAATTCCACACAATTGACCACATTTTTAATGGTCGAATAATCAATTATTATGGCCATCTGCGTCTGCAACAAATGTCATCCTCTGAGAACCATGAATTAAGAAAGTAATTGCTCTGCGGTCGCCTTAACGATCCGTCCAAATAGAACGCCAGCTATGAATCCATTACATGGTCCATTGGACATGGGAGTCCTTCATGGAATTCAAAACGGAGGAGTGAAAGGTAGGTATGCAAACATATGACCACAGTTTTATTGTGGGACAAATTGCTGTTGTTTTAATATTCTATTCTGACTGGAGAAATTGAGTATGAAGTCTGAATACGAAAAATGAACCATGTGGAATGATGTGGAAGTATTTGGAAGGATTGGGAGTTATACAATGTGAAAGAAATGAAAAGAACTTAAACGAGCTGCCGTCAAAATGGTTTGAATTGGTCAATTTATTTAAAAACCGGTGCAAATTTTTTGTGCTTCATAATATAGTGTGAATTTTGTGAATATGAAAAATGAACTGAATGGGTTGAATGCTCATGATATGGTGAAGTTGGGATATTTTCTATTGGTCAAGTAATATTGAGAAAGGAGTGAATAATGTAGAATATGTCTGAATGTGTATGTGTGTGTGTTTATTTATAGAATAAGAAGACATTTTAAATATAAAAAAAAAAACAACAAAAAAAAACTATAAATGGGGGAAATTGGGTTTCATTGGGAATGAATGGAAAATTTGGGGGAGGCAAATTTTTTATTTTGGAAAAAAACAAATCATTTTTGGAAGCGAACCCAGTATGTATTTTTGCGATATGTTGCCATTTTAAAAGCGTGAACAGAAAAATGTGGAAGGAGTAGCACATCCCAAAGTGTGAGGAATAAAATCACATTGCTAAAGGTGTAGAATAACAATGATTTAACTTTACCGTTCTGTTCATCCAGCTCATTGCCAATCTCCTGCCCCATTAGCTTCTGCCGGCTAATGACTGCTGCGAGTGCTTCAAGACCTGCATCCTGTACTGAAATGACAAACAAGAGATAAAACTTCAAGTGTGGAACAACAAAAACATTATGAAATTGCCTTCTTTGGACACGACAAGTGTGGTACAGATTGGCCACGTGTGTCATTTTACAGCCACGCTTAAACTATTACAGCTGCAGCAGTCTAACATGGGGAGGAAAACAATGACGACTGAAAACAATAGAAAGTACTTGGCCTCCTGCTGATCACCAAGTTTGACACACTGTCAGAGGGTTTTTTCTTCCAGTTTTTTATGAGCACGTTTCAGGCGATAACCATTACCCGGCTCTACCATAAACCCCTCAAGGAACTGAAAATCTCCAACAGCTTGGGTTTCACTGTCGTAAAAAGGAATCTGTGATCCCAAATTGAAATTAAGCAGAGCTATAATGGAGACGTTGCAATGAAGTGTCACATGGAGGATTCTGGTGAACTGACGTCTGGCTCTTCCAAGTCATGTCCAAGCCATTTGGGAAAAGGGAGAAAACAGGCGACGGCTTAAAGCATATCGTCTTGATGTGGCTAGTAATGGCCACCTTTCATGTGTTGGCACACACACATATACAGATGGATAATACACACTATCCAATCCTTTTCGTGCGTCTTTTATTTTCAGCTATTAATTTGCCTCTTCGCGCTAACTTAACTGTGTGTTTTAGCGTCTTACTGGAAATACCCTTGTACTGTATTTGCGTTACAGTGACAAGAGTGCTTCCATATGGGTATGGAGGCAGTTCAAGACTGAATTTGTGTGAGTGGTATGAATTGAAACAAACGTAATGTGGCTTAGCTCAAGTGATGCGAGACACTTGAAAATTTAGTGTCATCATTCTTGGAAAATGAATTGGTATGCTGAGTGTACCTTCTATGATGCGTTGCTGCTGTTGCTTAATCTCTCCAAAAGTCAACCCCCTGGTTTCTTCTGATTCATTAATGAGCCACGGGTTGGTCGAGATTCCGTCGCTTGCTCCTGCTCCTCCTGCCATTAAGGTGGACCTTAGAGTCATAACAATAAAACAGTTATTCCTTATGTTGCTTGTTTGCATGTATCGTATATTCACATTAGTGGACTTTTAAGCTGTTGTTTAATTCTCAATTCGTGGCTTGTGCAGTAACAGAGGTGGGCTGCTAATTTGCTTTACTCACTAGTACTATGACCTCTGATACATACATGTGTTGTGTTAAACGTCATTACTACAACACACAACAGAGCAGACATGTTGGTATATGTAAAGATGGTTTACAGTTTACAGCTATGACTAATTGTGACGAAAAATTGATGTGTATATGTATGGGAATGGCCAATGCATAGCCTGAAAATATTCAAACTCATATTTGTCTATTGAATTCACATCATAGGGCTGTTTTTTCTAACTGCTTCGTACAGGAAAAAAAATGACACCCCTTAAAGTACAAAAAAAATGTGGTCAACTGTCACAAAAACTTATGTGCACATGTACATGCATGGTCAAAGCGTAGTGCATAAAAATATTAGAACAAAACACAATATTTTCTTTTCTATTCACATCATAAGATTGCCTCTTGTAGTTGTTTCATCGAGCAACACAATATGCTCCTTAATGTACAAAAACCGTAGCTGATTGTCACCTAAATTTACCTGCACATGAATATGCATGGCCCAAACCCTAGCCTGAAAATATTAAAACCAAACTCCCAATATATTTAATTCATTCGGAAGGTTGCCTCTTCTAGTTGCCTTGTAGAGAAAAAAAATAGTCACTTAACGTACAAAAACCGTGGTCATTTGTCACCAAAATGTTTATGCACATATGATCAAAGCATAGTAAATGAAAATGTAAGAATGAAACTCACAATATTTTCTTTGCTATTCACATCATAAGGTTGCCTCTTCGAGTTGTTTTGTTGAGAAAAAAAAACATGATGTTCCTTAATGTACAAAAACCGTGTTTGATTTTCACCAAAACTTACATGCACATATGGCAATATTTTGATTCTATTCACATCACATGGTCCCCTCTTGTAGTTGCTTCATTGCAAAAATCATTGCCATTTGGTATACAAAAATCAATATCGTTTGTCACCAAAATTATGCGCAAATTTATACACAAGGCCAAAATGCAGCCACAGAATATTAGAACAAAACACACAATTTTTATCCCACTCACTTTGTAAGGTTGCCTCTTCTATTACCTTGTAGACAAATACTTTACATCACTTAATGTCCCAAAACTGTAACGTTTGTAACCAAAATATATGCGCACACATGCATGGCCAAAGCGCCATCTGGAAATATTAGAAAAAAACTCGAAATATTTTGGATTATATTAACATCGTACAGCAATAAACGTTGCCTCATTCAACTGCACATTCCCCACAGCATCCACATCTGCAACAAGGCTCAACTACTGTTAAAAAGATGAAAAATGTATCCAGCTATAGATCACAGCAAACATGACAGCATCTATTTACTCATTTGGATGAAAACACAAAAAATAAAAGCAGGTTGGACGGTGCTGCCTTAGAGCGCATGCTAATCTGTCACAGGACTGTGGAATGCGCAGCAACAAAGTGAAAGCCCAAGAGAGCAGCGTGCCGCGCCGCATTGTGGTTTTCAAGCTATTCCTCTGCTGATTGCTTAAAGCTGTCGCTGGAAGTCTTGTGGTGACAGGTCACCACGTGAGGCTGACTCCAAACCAGTCCGCTCAGATGAAGCCTCCAGTCGGTGAATTCGGCGAGCCATTTGCAAGCTAATCGACGGTGCAAGGATATACAGTATAATGAGAAAACTGCTGGTTTTACTATTTTTACTTTCAAAATTGGTTTTGGGCCACACATGACGTTTATCGCATTTCGTAATGCCGTGATTATTTCAAGCTGCTTCTGATGTGGTCGCTAACCCAGAGTCGGCGAGGTATTGGGTCTAATCTCTCTGACATGTTTGATTACTATGAGATGGTGTGCAGGCCCGCCACTCCATCGCTGCAAGTGCCCAGTGTGTGAAGATCCAATTAGCTGGGCAATGGGGAGCTCAAAAGCCAGTCAGGCACATCTTTTGGCGGAAAAGACTGCCGCCACTACGGCCTGAGCCTCCACCACCTGACTGAGCGACTTGGACAGCGGAGACTTATGATTATCTCCAGCACAATCAAACACAAAGGAAAGGTTAGTGAATAATTGAGGAAAGGTGGCTTCTCGGGGCCACGGGGTGAATCCGGCCTTCCAATGTAGGCGCCACATCCTTCTTTTGCTCAGTCTGAAATGGAGATGCACCGATTGTATTGTCTCTCAGACAGATTAAAGACACCTCAGCAAACTCCCCCCGTTGCTTAATACACCAATTTCTCCGGAGAAAAGGTGTCTTAGATTAGCCAAGCGTGTCAATCCCCTGCACCCCCCATGTTCTATCCTCAGAGACCACACAGTGGGAATGGGTTCTAGCCACAAATATGAATTACCCACCATGTATTTTAAAAAGTTCAATCTCACTGAGCAAACTTAAAAGCATATAACCACATGATTAGAGAAAATTTATTAGCAAGTGTCATTTCTTTTTTTCCCCCCCTTTCTCAAAGCCATTTAAGTAATTGGGTGTGTGGTCTGTAAAAAGATAAAAGTCGGTGCCAAGTACTGCTAAGTAGCTCAATGCCAAAATTGAACCTTGAGAGATATCAAAGAAGTTCAAGTTAAGGTTTATTACTACAGCAATATATTGTCCTGAGTGGGCAATTATTGGAATAAAAAGCATGAAACCACTTCACACTTTGAGCGCAACATATACACATTCAACAATTTTCATTTGTAAATACAGCACAGAGAATTCAAACTATGTCAAACATAATTCCTGAAGTTGTTGCCCCAATCGTTCATAGTTCATAATTACAAAAAATATTTTTTAATAAGTTTCTGCTTAAGCATATTACTGTATTAGCCTAATATAAAAAATGTCTTTACAATAATACTGTATATTCTATAAAAACAGTAATCTGATTAATACATCATTTGTAGAATATAGATTTTTTTTTTTCCGCAAACAATAGCGGTTTCTCTGGGGGTAGCAACATTGCTGAGGACTGAAAATGACATCAGAGTTATGCAGGGCTTAGGTAACAACCAATTGCAGCTCCACTCGCAAATGTCACAAGACCAAAATCTGACAACAGGTGAGCCATGAGTCTTGGGTAACTGTGATGTCATTTTCAGTTGACAGCAATTGGCAAAAAAGCCTCTCCATGACGTGGACCGAAAATGGGTGAATTTTTCTACTAAATCTATTTAATACAGTTGCAACATTAATCAGAATACCATTGAGACTAGTGGATACGTGTAGAACATTATTATAATAAAAATCTTAGAAGCCTTTTCATTGAACTGTGATTACAATCTACCATTGTAAGCAGAATACAAAATGGCGATAAAGTTTTATCACTATAAACAGCCTGCTACATTCTTTTTACCATTACATTTATCTCATCCACTGCCATAGACGTTAAATGCACATTTTGTATTGGGCTGGGAGTGAATGACTAACTTACTCCACCTGTCACTATAGGTCGCTTGCATATATCAAAAAATGCATATACAATCCTTGCAGTAATCTGTCATTTTGCGGAAGAACATTTCACTCATTACGAAAAAACCTAAAAGATTTGATGTAAAGTTAAAAACTATTTTATAGGTCGGATTAATTCATTTTGCATTGAAGTCAATAAAGTCATTCAAAACTTGTCTCAGAGTCTCAAAGTGTATTTTGACCAAATTGTATCAAGAGTAACTAAATAAAGGAAGCCAATATTGAGGGATTACTTTAAATATAACTGACAATCATTAACATTACAAACGGTACACTAAAAAAATTAAACAAAATGAAGTCACAATGACAAATCACAAGCACACACATAGGAAGTGACCTCCGTTTTAGCATTTAGTATTCCTATAAACAACCTGGATGGTGCATGGCAGTGCCTCAATGAAATTTTGAATGGAAATGAGCATGAAAAAGTATTCATAAAGACCAACACATTTGCATATTCAATTGTGCAAATCACTAATTGTTTGAATAAGGGACTGATGATAAAAAGCCAGTAAATTAGGCAGTCAGACTTTTTTTCCGAATGATAGCACAGCAATGGGTGCTGGGACATGGGTCAAACCCAGAGTTCACACTAAGAGCACAGACTTGCGGAAAGTTAGTGACCAGTGACAACATCATCAAAGACCGGCTAAGAGCCTTTGACCTCTTTGGTCAAGGACATGGGCAAGGGAATGAGGATTCATTATTTTTAATTGGGCACCCAACACCAGTTTTCTTTTTAAAGCGCAAAATGGTGTCTTCCGACAGGATGGCCCCCGGAAGCTTCATGGAGTAAGGTTTGTTTTGCCACAGTGATTGACAGTGTAGTAGATTGACCGTGTCTGAAATAAAATATCCTACCATACTTACTTGGTATATTACACACATTTGGTTTGTTTCATGAATTTGCTTTTTGAACTAATTCTGTTGAGCCATAATTCAAAAGCAATGTCTCATATGCATTGGTTAAATTTTCTTATTTCTTTTTACTTATTTTGTCAGATTCAACCTATTAACCTATATTTTGCTGAGAGTGCATTCTATTGAATCAAAGAATGAAGGAATACTGTATTGTTTTTTTTAATGACCCAAAGGCAAGAAGACTAGAAGACAGTTAAAACTAATCTAGAAACTACTTGCAGGTAAGTATTTGTGCACATGGTTAAAAACAAACAAACAAACAAACAAAAAAACCTTCAGTTAAGATTTGAATGTTGTAGCTATACTGTTGTGTGACTCAATTTTGCTTAGCTGGCATGTCCAAATATGTATATACCTGGATGGACCTGGTTCTGCGATGTCGCCTTTAAAAGTGGAATTGAGCTGCTTTTCTCTGGTCAGTAGGTCATCAATGAGATTCTGCCGTCTGTCCGCTTCTGACTGCATTCTGAGACATCACATAAAGGTAGTAACATTTTTTGGCTCTCGCTGTTATTGCGCGAGTTGTTTGATAATTTTAATTACAAATATAACAAGATTTACATTAATCAGTGAATGGGAATTGCGCCCTTGGATGTGGCATTGCAGACATTTAAGAGGCAATAGCTTAATGAGCCCGTCTTTTCAAAGCAAGATGCTGCCCTCTTTTGGTCAAAGGATGTCACTACAAATTCTTAAGCCGGTCTCATGACTTCTATTTGGAGGAAAGGATACATGCGCCGTGACGAAGAAGCTCTCAGCAAACTCTCTTTAAGCTGGGCAATACTTTGTTTGAGTTTCTGGAGGGATGCTCGGAGTGTCATGTTGATCTAACGAAAACAACAATAACAGAAAAGGAGATGACACAAGAGAAATAGAAAAGTACAGCACCAGAAGCAACGATGTAAACGGGGCGAACCTTGGCTGGATTGCCCCCTGTTCGTTGCTGTCTGTTGCGTTCATGGATGTTTTCAGCAATTTCTTGTGCAAGCCGACAAGTGGCATCGTAATTCTGTAACCTAGACAACAAGAAAGAGGATGGAAACGTCTGAGTTAGACAATTAAAAACCCCAATGTTTTGAACGCACTTGATCAAGATTGGCATTTGGGCCAACGTTTTGAAAAATAGATTGATAATATTGGGTTGGCCTTTTGCCTTCGTTTCCTTCTTGTATCGAGGTTTAAAATGTAAATCATCTAACTTAAAAACATTTTTTACAATGCCGCTCGTACGCTAAGTACGATTCAGTGTGTTCCGCTTCGAAAGATAACAAAATCTAAACTACGTCAGATATAGATTTCAGAACAATATTCCAGCAGATAATATACACCAGCGATTGAAGTTATTATTTACCAGGTATCCTGAGACATCTTGAGAGACGGGAAAAAACTGTTTAAAGATGGAAATCCACACAGCAATATCCACCCGGTAGTGGAACGTTTCCTGTTTGGGTGTGACGTCACTACAGTGCTTTATGAGGGACAATATTGTGAGCAATAGAAAAAGTTGCTTATTGACATAAAATTATTTTGAAACTCATCTATATTTCGATTAAAATCTATTCTTGTTGTACTCAAAACCTTAATGTGCAGGTTTAAAATATTTATATTTTTGTTTGTTTTAACAAAGTTGTTCATTTTTCCCAATAAATTAGATGTCTTTGATGTAAATTTCACACTCTTGTCAGATTTATTGATTGATTTCTCCACTCATTAATTCTAGCTTTCATTCATTTAGTTTAATGAAAATAACATAATTTATTTGATCCGTATGACCTACTCTTCACTTGGTCGTTTTATTACTCCAAAGGCGTTATGAACATACCCGTATCAATAACTCTGCATACTTCCCTTGTTTCATTGTTTTTGTTTTATTTCAGCTCTCTATGACATTGCTGACCCAAAATAAAATTCATGAGGAAGTTTGTTGTATGTACTGCAGTTTGCAGAAATTATCCCCACTCACAAGAACATTCCAAGACATGTGATGGAAAGTGTCCGGTATGTTTTCAGGAATTCAAATGTCATTTTCCACCTCATTGCAACAAGGACTACGGTTGTATACTATATGTTTTGTAATGAGATTTTTAAAACTAAGGGTTATAATTCAAACCAGAGTGGCAAGCAAAATCAACTTGAAAGATTTTAAGACTGTTTAGTAATTTGTTTTTCACCATGGGTTTTGGAGCCCACATGCATAGGCGCTCGTAGAGGTTGAGTGTGTCGTGCCCAAACAGTGGTTGTGTTTAGATCAAAACACACACCTGTTGTGTTGAATAATACCTTTTTGAGAATTTCTTGGAATAGTTCTAGTTGGCCTTTCGATGCTGGACAGGTTCAGGGAAGAAAAAACAGTACCAGCTGACCATTCCAAATGACCTTGTTTTGAATATGTTTAACTACAAAGTTAGAGGGAATTTGAAATACACTCAAAATGGTTTTGAATATGAATGCAAATGTATTTCATGTAAATTCACCTAAATTAGTTGTGAGATTACATTTTACAACATATTTAGATCATTTCATTTGTGGGACAGAGGATCAATTGATGTTCAACACTCCAAGTGTAAAATCTTTTTATATGGTTATAATGATCATGTCAACAATGATCATTTTGAAACTGCTGGCTGCTCTCTTTTTATCCTGTGAGGGGGAGACACTTGTTGCCAAATTTAACTCGGGAAAGTCAGCACAACCTTTCCCGCTCAAAGCATGAAGATGCCGTAAACACGCCTTGCCCCTATCCTTCCACTCACATAAGCAGATATAAGGTCCTGCATCTCTGAACGTGCGGCACATCCATGACCCATCACAGTAAATTTCAGGGAAGGCTTGATTCACATCTCGACTGAGTTCTTCAGAATCAAATAGACCCAAGCACAATGACAGGAGGCAGAAGTAGGCAAAGGTCTCACTCTTATTACAATGCTGAGGATAGTAAAACCTATGGAGTTCAGACACAGAGCAAGGAGTTCTGTCAAAGACCTCGTTCAAGGTAGGAGTTTGTTTCAGGAGTTAGAGGACTGGGCATAGTATTTCGCTGAATGCATTCTTCAACGATTGCTAATGTGCAATGGTGCTTTTCAGGTCTTTTTACAGTTACGAAACCACAGAAAATGACTTTGACAATGATTTAGGACATCTATCCGTGTCTATTCCACTGAGGCAAATATCAACTATTCCACTCCAGCATCCTATCAACAAAAACGAAAAGTCCAAGTCCAAAGTGAACAAACACTCACTCTCAACAGAACTCAATGGTAAGTGCATTTTGCTTATCCCTGCAAAGTTTCTTAACCCTCATGAAACACTGCACATGTTTTCAGGAAGCAGAGGGAATCTTAAGTGTGTATCCATGATGGCCATCTCAGAGTTGGACAACTGGGAGATCTGCTCCAGCTCTGGCATGAAATACGGTCAGTTTGTGGACTGGGAGAAGATTGATCCGGAAGCTTCAGAACGTTACCAGAAGATACTCGAGAGCGAGCACCGGCAGCTGAAAGACATGGGAAGAGAAGGATTCTGGGCTGTGCCTCATACACTCAGGGCAAAGGCTTACCATCACATCATCCACGGCATCCATTCCAGGTTAGTGCTCAAGGCAATATGGGAAAGCTGAGAGAAGCTGATGCAGAACTGGAAAGTACTGGTTGATACTTGTTGATATGTTATGGCAAACCCTAAGAGACATAGAAAGTTAATCAAGAAAGTAGGCTTTACTGTACACAATTTTGATTTTGGTGTTGATTAGTAAGAAAAAAATAAACAAAAAACAAACAAAAAAAAAAGCCACCAAACCTCAGCAGACCTAATAACACAGGTGATGTGATCTTGCAGGAGGAAAGAGAAAATAATTCAGGAAACGAGGCTTTTCTGTACAAAGTCAGGATTTTTCAGTTGATCAGTGAATTAGAAAATATACACTCCAATCAGGAAATGAACCAATCTATTTAAGCAATGTGGGGTTTTTTTTTTTTTTTTTTTTTTTTACTGCGGACACCTCCTTTCTATTAGAATTTGGACCAGACCCCTCAATAATTAGCCAAAATATTCATATAAGATATGCCCACTGAAATGCAGTGGGAAATGATATTAACATTTACACTCCAAAGAATCATCTAAAAAAAATCTACAAACATATATAATTACTGTATGTGAGTTAGATGATAATGAAATTATTCTTCATGTACAAAAAAAGAAAAAAAAACCTTTCATTTTGCTGTTAATGGGAAATGTAATCACATGTGATCAAGGCTTAGGTAATGGCAACTGCAGATAGTCATGCCTCGCTGATCTAATCCAACAACTGGGACAAAGTTCCAGTTCACACTTTTCTGTGTCAACAGCTCTATCTAAGGAATGGTGTGAGATGGACAAGGACTGCATAGATGTATTGCAATACAGAAAATAAATACATAATGATAACAACTTAATGTATAATATCTTCCACAGTTGTTATCTGAGCTTTCTACTCATGTGACGGCGTTGTAAGTTAACAGCAAATGGAAAAATGTGGTTCTAAAATCAATAATGGTAAGGAGAAAATAATTTAACTTAGTTGTCAAATTAACCATAGACAAAATATCCACTTTTGACTGTTGAAAATGTTTAAGAATTTTAGAATCAATTGAACAAATATTAAAATTTGATACAGAGAATATTTACACAGTTCAAATTCAGTCCTCTAATTTCAAATAGTAAATAGCTCCATGTCATTACATATCAAAGTTGCTCACGTTGCAATTATATTGGATATTGTTACCTATGCTGTAGATGTGTCAGTCCAGAAAGAGAATTGTACTACGAACTAAGCAAGAAGCTCTTTGGAGAAAAAAAACTCAGCACCCACCAAGTTCCAGAGTACATGGAAGCAGGAGAAATACCAAGGTACAATTATACTACCTAAATTTCACTCTACAGGTGTGAGTAGAATTATTTGTTGGAAGAAAACAGAAGATAAATGTTTTCGTATTGTTGTCCTCCATGATCTTTTTTTAGGTACTGCCTTAATAAGGCGGGTCTTAATTCCGTGAAGAAGATTCTTCTGTGTCTGGGAAAGTACTTCCCGGACATGAACTATTGCCCCATTCTCCCCGCTTTGGTGTCACTCATTTTACACTTCAGCCAAGACGAAGCAGAATGCTTCTGCAGCGTTTCCAGATTGATTTGCTACAACGACCCGAATAAGCGTTACATTGACCAGACCTTCCTCACGTACCGAGCCTCGTGCATGACCTTCGGAGATCTTGCTAACAGATGTTGCAGAGGGATCCGGAAGTTGATAGCCGGCTCACACCAGAACCTTTTTGAGTTTTACTCCGACTGGATCATGTGGATTTTTGCTGATCTTCCATTCACGTATGCCATAAGAGTGCTGGATGTGTACCTTCTGGAGGGCTACAAGGTTCTTTACAGGTTTGCAGTCATTTTGCTAGCATTGAACACCCATCAAAATGGACAAAACCAACAAAGTAGCAGATGTTTATTTCTTGCAGGGTGGCGTTGGCTTTGCTGAGCCTCTACAAAGTGTCCGTGTCATCCAGAGTTGCGGATGTGGAGGATTTCCGAACCGACATGAAAAGTTTTGTGCAGAATGTGGATCGCCATTGCACAGCTGAGAGTCTTTTGCAAAAAGCCTTACTGGTTCCTATCGCCACAAGGAGAGAACTCAACCTCCTCTTCAAAGCCAACAAAGTCTCTCTCACGCAAAAAGGGGTCAGCAAACACCAGAGGAGGTGAGGCAAAAAGAACAGCTAGCTAATCAAAAATTAAAAATGTTTTCAGAATTAACATAGACCAATTTGGAGGTGATCCTTCAAATTATATCCTAGCCTCCCTAAAATTTAAGATTGTTTTTTTTGTTCTTTTATGTGTGTCATTCCCTTTTACAGTATTTTGACCATTTTTTGTCATTTTCTTCCACATCAATCTCATAGTGTTTTAGTCAATAGATGGCACACTCCCATTTTGAACTTAGACAGATTGTCACAATTGGGATGAAATTTCAGCTCCCTTGGGCCTTCTTTCACTGCTTTCCCTTTGTGTGAAATGCCTTTGGTGTATAGAACAAAGGATTTGACAAAATACTTCATAAGGGTTGTAAATAAAATAGTGGTGTATTAACCTACACAGTACTTCGTTGAACCATTATAGTTTGACAGCAAAACTACAGCAACCCCCTCCTACCTCAAAAATAGCCTGTCCCACCTAAACCCACTTCACAGAATAACATTGTGCCTTCCAGTGACATGTTGACAGTACTGCAAGTTTTAGCGTCTAAGAATATATCATTTATTAGAGAACAGCAATACAGGAACATATTGTGTAACATTTCTTACCTTCTACCACTCAGTACCATACAAACACGCTATTATCATTACCATTCCTCATTGTTGCTGAATTAGATTTGAGATGACTGGTTATGTCGTTAGATAGGACTTTTTTTTTTCTTGCGAGGAAAGGTTTCATGTGGTCAGATACACAACCACTGTCCTCCACTCTTAAGACCCAACATTCTAAAATAAATAGGCTGTTTTATAGGTTATTCTGTTGGTTAGGCATTTAATCGAATTGTTCGGATTAAATGTATACATATCGCCCAAAAATGTTTGTTTTGCTCTTTACCCTTTTTGTGTTATTTTTGAACCAATAGTTTTATAATGTCCGTTTAAATCGGAATGGGAGAAGCTAGCTGTGACGTCCTAAAATCAAAGTGCTGCTGACAAGATGATTGAATACGCATGACCAAGTTTTATGCTTCTTTTTAGTGTTTCATACTTACTGTTGGATCTTTCACATTTATTCTTAGTTTTGATTGCGGGCCCAATTGAATAATAGTGTAGCCTATTGTTTACATACCTTTGTGAAAGATTCCTGCGTGTTCGGGTATGAGCCGGGATAAACACACATGCACACGTTCATCGCGTCAACAACACTTCGAAGATTTATTATTACCAAATTGTCGAATGCAGTTTTCAAGCCAATTGTCCAAAACAGAGATCTCTGGATCATTCCCGTGTCGTGGTGTGAATGATGCCAGTTCCTCATGCGCCCTCCTCTTTTATATTTGCCGGTCCACTGAATAGGGGTTGTCGCCCGTCTGTCATCATGTTGGGTTGTTTCCTGTCCTCTGCTGCCCCCTTTCGGTTGGAGGATTCCAATCCAGACGTTTCAGCAACTGTGTAGATGCTTTTGAACATACTCAAGTACACATTAGAAACGTTCTTCTTTTTACACCATTATATAGCCCTGACTTTTATTGTTACATTAATCTGATCTTCTAACTCCGAATTCGTAAGGTACAATATTTCAGTATTTTTTTTTGTTTGCGCCCGTATGTGTGTGTGTGTGTGTGTGTGTGTGCCCCCAACGTCCCAGATCTGTGGACGCCAATCACATCTGTGTATTGGAGGTTGAGCATCGAACAATGCGTTCTGGAGGACTCTACCCCCACTCCTATCTTTTATGGCGCCCGTCTTTTTTGTTATTGCCGCCAGTAAGTCCTTGACCGCCTAGTATTATAATTTGTGCCCTATTGATTGATTCAAAGACAAATGATTGCATTAGGTGGCATTGCATTAGGCCAATCACCCTATGTGAAACTACATTCCTTCATTACTAATATAATTGCAAAAATTACATTCATCTTGCCTGATCAGGAGGTCAGAGTCCTGAACCTTTGACCCTCAAATTACCCTTGATATCTACCTATGACTATTCCTCAATGTCATTGTCTGACCATCGGTATTTTGTTCCTGTAGGCAGTCGGTGGATACAGTGGACTTCAACAACCTTAGCTCCAGTGTTGTGACCGGGACTGAGATGAGAGTGGTCTGGGCGTGGATACCGGAACGCTTTGCCCTTTTCAGTCCTATCAAACTGTTCAGTACGGCAGAGCATGGAAAAAGTCTCGCTTCGTAAGTTACCATTTGACTGGGCTTTATGGGGTTTTATTTGACAAATTTTCACCGATTTCTTTCATGAAGGTTCTATTATCATGTGGAGGGCCACGAACCTGCAGTGTTGATCATCAAAACAGTGGATGAAGAGGTAACGTTACCTACGCAATTATAGCCGCTGTGCATGTACACGGTACAGAAGATTTGATGACTTTTGCATTGGATTCAACTGGTTTCTATTTTACAGGTCTTCGGTGCCTTTATTTCAACCGATATGACAGAGAGGCACAAGTACGACGCAGACAAAGCCACATTTTTTGGAACATGCGAATGTTTTGTTTTCACGGTAAGTCATCCTCGATCGATTCCTTGCATCACAATTGCAATTGGAATGTGAATCAATGTCAAGAAATACGATTGCCCTTTCAGCTTCGCCCCAGCATGGAGCGCTACCAGCGAGCCATGGTCAACATCATGACCAGCAAAGTCTCCCCTCAGCAGGCTCAATTCGGCTTCCAGACCAGCTCCAATACAACTTTAACCTGTCCAGCTGGGACCCCCCAAGACCCCAGCTACTTGACCATCCCTTTCACTGCCCCCTCCCAGGAACCGTTTACTGCTAAGGAACCAAAAAGATCCAAGGAACAAGAGGCTTCCAAGTTCATAGCTGGCAGTGATGAACAGCTCATTATTGGTAGGTCAATCGCATACAGTTAGGTCCAATTTTGCTTTTGTAGAGCTTTTAACTTTTTACCTTTCTACTATAACCATTTATAGCAGTTGTATACAAGGAACACTGGTGTCATTTTTCATTAAAGATATTACGAAATTTGTTGAAGAGCTAATTTTGCCGGCCTTTCTTTCAAAACGAAGCACATCTTAATTTTTTACAAGCAATGGTTAGGTGAGCAATGTAAAGAAGCTGTGCGAAAAAAAGATCACTTTATACATAACCTAAAGTCACAGTTTGTTAAAAAAAACAACACATTCTACACATATTTAAGCATAAATATGTTAAATATGACACCCATTCACCTACAAGTAATGCAAACAAATAAGAATTAGTGTACTCATTGTAACTTCTAATATATATTTTGTTCGTCCTATATTCTTTTTCAAATTGATTGGCCAATTCATTGGTACTTCTTTTAGGCCACAAATCAGCATCAGCCTAAAAAAAATCCCTATCAGTCTAGTCTTACTTCATAACGTCAATAGAAATAAGAATATTCTTAAGAACGTTGGCATGTTTATATTCAAATTTACAAACAAAAAAACTGATTCGAATGAAGTTCATTAACATTAACATAATGTTCACATTATTCTGCCATCTTTCAGGTGGGGACGGAGGCCGCGCTCTCTGCTTTCAAAACAACCTCGAAGCAGGCTACACGGAGCCTTGTGACACATTCAAGAGCCCGCCACTTTGCAAAGGACATTTCAAAATCCAGTCAATGGAAGTGTGGGGAATCCAGAACTCCATTTGCTTTTCCCACTATTTTTCCTCCCATCAAAATATATAGTTCTTGTGTCATACCCATTCACATCGCCTTTTTACTGCTTCTTTTTTTTATATGGTGCGGTATTCTAGTTTAGATGATTTTGCAGTATCTTTATCATGTCAAAACACATACCCTCAGGGAATTACAAACCCACACACAACAGACTGAGGAGGATCAGTCAGGCAGTTGTATGTGGACAAACAATGGAACGCGCAGTTTTTAATGTGGTAATGTGTGAGCACGTGCTGTACATGTGTGCGTGCGTCAAATGACCTTTAACCTCACTGTCAGACAAAATAAAAGCTGTTTGTACCACACATAGTGTCTAGTGGTTGCAAGCATCACTAAAATTGACTGAATATTCAGTCATGTAATCACATATGTTTTTGTATGATCAGTATTAGCATCTTGTACATGTTAGTATATTAGTATATAAGTATTGTAGTAGTATTAGTATATTAAAATGTTGCCTTAAGTCATTTCAAATGAAATGTGACTCAAGTTAGGCCTTACCATCCGAGCCAATTCCAGATCCTTCTCAATAAATTAGAGCGACCTTTTATTTGATGAAAGATTTTTAAGTATCTAAAAGAGATTTAAAACAGAGTGCTGTACAGTGCCATTTCTGTTTCTGATTTATGAAACTTTGGAACTACCTTTGTGTAGCGCGAGGGGCGAAGTTCCCCACTTCCCTCCTGGCTTAGCAATGGTACACCACAAAGTATGGTGAGTATGGTGATCCTGGCCACTCCGCCGAAAAAAGATGCGATGCACTTCAGTCGTATGTTTTTTTTTTCTTTTTTTTCTGCAGGCCACTCAAGTGCATTTCAAATCACTAGCGGATGTATGACATAATTTTCCCTTGGATTATGGAATTTCTCCAGTGCTGTTGTCTCTTGTCTCCCAAACAAGTTTTATTTGTGTTTCTTAATTTAATTTATGAAATGGATAAAAGGAGTAAAATTGTGAAAAGGAATGTAAGAAAAGGTTCTATGACTTACATGATATGATAAGAAAATGATATGATATGAAAACTTTATTTTTTACCTTAAAATCAAGCAAAACAAACAAAAAAAATATACCACGCCTTTTTGCAAGAATAAATAATAATAATAATTTAACAAAAAAACGTTTATTTATCAACTTTATATATTGTTGATTGAAATTAAGTTTGTTTAGAAAAAAAACGTTTGGCTGTACCAGGTGTTCGCGCTTTACCCATTGAGGGCAGCAATGCGCAAAACTTTTGCCTACACCGCCGAAAAAAAAAAGAAGAAGAAGCGTAGCAACGGTGGCGTTGGCCTCTCACTTTTAACCAACGCCCGGTCTAATATGTGATAACCTCAGTATTGCTGTACCAGTAGAAAGGTAAGCATTCGTTTGTTTTTGCTATTGCGGCGGCCTTAAAGGTGTAGCATATGTAACGTTAACGTGCTCGTTTTAATTGCTTGAACACAGCTAATGCTAACAACATTTCTCCTGTGCTTTGCCGAGCCTTTTTTTTTTGCAAACAAAAGGACAGAGTAGCCTTGGTTTCCATCTGAGGAGACACGATAACGTTCGTATCAACTCTAAAATGCATGTGTTGAATTTTAAAGTGTGTTAGTTAGGGTCCACTGCGGACGGACTGAGAAAACGATGTATTTAACACTTTTGACCTGTCTTGCTATCACATTGCCAATTAATGAAGACGAGTTGCGCGATTTTTTGGTGATTCAAGGCTTGTTAAGTTGCATTGACCTCAAGGTTCGTATTACTACCGGTAATTTGCCTAATTTGATCACCATGCTATTAAATAATTGCACATCGTTTAGACGAGTCTCGTTGTGCGTTTCTATTTTATTAAAGGGAAAATAAAGTAAAAAAAAAAAAAATCCAGTAAAGTTAAATCCTCCCCTTTAGTCTGAATAAGGTATTCTGATTAATAATGTGTTTGTGGAATTTGAATTAAGCGGAAAAAATACCAGTTTTTATCCATCTCTGCCATGGTTATTTTGCTCATTGATGTCGACTGAAAATGTGATCACAGTTGCTCAGGGCTAAATCTGAAAATGTTTCAAGAACAAAGCAGAAAATTGGTTCAAGTTTGAGCTGTAGAGAATTTCTGTGTTAATATGTTGACTCTTCATTATACCCCCTAATATAAAATGAATTAAGTAATGTATAGTTGTTATTTATCTAGGTAGTAGACCCTTCTTTTTTGTGTGGGTCTAGACATGGCATAAAAAATGTGGTTGTAGTGTTTTGGAACATTCATCTAACTTTATGTGTTTGTGTTTTTCCACTCCCCAGCCATGGAGGACGACAATTCTTCAGTGACAGATCACTCCTCGGACGAAAGTAAGTGTTGACATCAAGGTTAGCGCGTGGGCACATTTTCAATTTCATTTGACAGTAAAATGTTAGCTTTTGGATGGAGCAAAAGAAATCAACTAAAATACTATATTGCGAAATTCAAATAATTCAATTCAAATATTGATTGTTTGGTGTTCTTGCTCATCAGGTACCAAAGCCTTCGACATTGAGTATATTGTGGCGTCCGATCCCAATGATGACTCTGACCCAGAGGATGACTCAAAACCCAAGAAAAAGGAACGCAAGACCCACCCTTGCACCGTTTGCAACAAGATGTTTGACAGGCTTTCCAAGCTTAACAGGCACAAAGCTGTCCACACAAGGCCACGGACCTTAAAGGTTCGCCATCAGTGTATGCATTGCGAGAAAACTTTCACTGAAGAAGAGAAGATGTTACGACACCAAGATAAACACAACCGCGCAAAGGAGCACCCTTGCCCCGACTGCGGTAAAGTTTTCAACAAGCCTTCCCGGTTAGCGCGCCATCAACGCAGCCACGACAGGAAACCCAAGGTGCCCCACCAATGTTCCTTCTGCGCCAAGACCTTCGATAAACTTTACAGGCGTATTCGACACGAGCGTATGCACACGGGCGAGAGGCCTTTCACCTGCTCCTTCTGCGGGAAGGGCTTCTCCGAGATGGGCCACTGCAAAGCTCACGAGAAGACGCACCAGGACAATCCCGAGAAGCCCCACCGCTGCCCCGACTGCGACATGTGCTTCTTCAAGGCCTCGGAACTCAACCGACACCAGCGCTCGCACACCGGGGAGAAACCGTTTCAGTGCACCGAATGCGAGAGCACCTTTGCCCGATCCGAGAGTCTGAAGAGACACATGAGGAGCCACACGGGAGAGCGGCCGTTCGTTTGCTTGACGTGCGGCAAGGGTTTTTACTCTCGCCAGGATTTGAATATTCACTGTCTGATCCACTCCGGAGAGAAACCCCACCTTTGCCCCGTGTGCGGCAAAGGCTTCTCGCAGCTGGGTAACATGAAGGAGCACGAGAAGAACGTCCATGTCCGCGCGGAGAAATACGTCTGCAACGAATGCGGGGCCACTTTCACTCGCTACAAGTCTCTAAACCTGCACCAGCGGGTGCACACCGGCGAAAGGCCGTACCTGTGCCTGCCATGCGGGCGCAGCTTTTCTTGGAGTCACTGCCTCAGCAGACATCGCAGGACTCACGCTCACAAGCAGGTGATTAGAGATGCGGCCAACGAAATACAAGATTTTCAAGCGCTTGCTGAGGATCAGTGAGGTTAAACGCTCGGCCGCTACTAGTGTACCACTTGAATATATTTTGAAAATGGTGGTATAACAACCTTTTCGAGTTTATCACATTTCTGCATAAAATCACCATCGAATGTGATCGGATCTTTGTCAAAATCACACAGATGAAACAACATTGTCTGCTTTAAATAAAACCACCCAAACATTCATAGTTTTTCATCTTTTAGTGAGGATAGCATGCAAACAATGACAGAAGGGGGAGAAATAAGTAACTTAACCATCACATTTAATATATATTTTTTTCCAGTAATGATTGCAAGTTGTCCAGGCCCTGAGGTAGCAAAACAGCCCCAAACCATGATGCACCCTCCACCATGCTTCATGGTAGGGATGAGGTGTTGATGTATGATGTGGGTGAGCTGTTCCATTTTTCCTCCACACATGATGTTGTGGTTTCCTCCCAAAAAATCCAACTTTGGTTTCATCAGTCCACAAAATTTTTTGCCAAAACTTCAGAGGAGTGTCTAAATGCCTTTTAGCGAACATTAAACGAGCAACAAAGGGTTTTTTTTTAGACAGTAGTGGCTTCCTCCATGGAGTCCTCCCATGAACACTATTCTTGGCCAATGTTTTACATATAGTTGATGCATGCACAGAGATATTGGACTTGGCGTCATCTTTGGTGGACGGGAACTCCTCGGGAGAGAAGCAACAGTGCCAAACTCTTCTCAAACTCCCCCTTCTGTCATTGTTTGCATGCTGTCCTCATTAAAAGATGAAAACTTATAAATGTTTAGGTGGTTTTAGCTAAAGCAGACACTGTTGTTTCAGCTGTGTGATTTTAACAAAGATCAGATCACATTTGATGGCGATTTCATTCAGAAATTTGAGAAATTCCAACTTTTTGCTGGCTCCTACTTTAAGCAAGTCCATGGTGTGAACATTCAACATTGTTTCAGGAAGCCAGAGGGATTTAGCTGCGCCTTGTTTTGTAAAGGACATTATCTCTTTGACCAATGGGTTTTTCCTGGGATCGGCTCATTCTCCAAACTGATACTTGGAACTGAGTTCAGTCTGGCTGAAAGGGTTTTACTCTACCCTTGCTAATCATGCAATAAAAACAATCAAGGGTTGAATTAGACAATTCTGTCTCCCTGATAACATTTATGGTACATGTCCAACCATGATCACTGAGTTTTTATTTATAGGTTATACTCGTTTAACAAGACACATTGCCAAATGTGACCGTCACCCTACAAAATGATTGGTACGTGTGCCCCTGGGTATGTGAAGTTGCCGTGTTTCTGCGGATATCACCAAATCTAATTTTGTGCTATTTAATGCCATGATAAGTACATTTCCTTTTCAAATTAAGAGCAAATGAACTGGAATGAAAAACAATTTATTGTTACATTGTGTTATAATGATAACTTTGCAAAATGTTTTTATATCTGTATTTTCTTAAGTTTTTTTCCGATGTGCATTGTCATTAGTGACACAATTTTCAAAGAGATGATCCATCTGCTGGATTTGCTGACTTAAAAAATATCTCCATAAATTTACTTCCAAAGATTGATAAAACACAGCATTCGATTTATTTTAATCTTTTATTTTAAAAACGTTGCGCTGGTTGGGCATTATGTGGCCGAAAAAGAACAAAATCATGGCTTGAATCATTAAAAATAGCTTGAGAATCACTGATGTAGATGTCACATCATTAAGTGTGGCGTGATGTATCAAATATTTTTCAGACTCCAAATTGTTTTCAACATTGACGGCTGTGAAAAGTGTCAAGATAATTGTAAAGAATACAAGGCTTAATAAATCGCAGTTGCCCACAGTCAATTTAAAAGGTTTATCATTGTCTGTACATACCACAAAAGGGTACCAAAACTTTTTTGGTAAAAAAGTAAAACTTTTTTTACTTTTAGACAACGCTTTTTCTTATCGAATGGACGTTTCTTCCCACATTTCAACTTAGTTTCTTGGCACCAAAGCTTTACTTTTTTTGTTTTGTTTTGTTTACTAAGCAGGTTTTGGCCTGCGTCCTTTCACTTCAAAATAGTTTCTTTACACCAAAACGGTGGCAAAGTTCTTACGTTTTTGCCCGACGGGACTTTTAAATGCATCTTGTGTCAACTCAGAAAGCACAGAAACAGCAAATGGATGAATTTTTCCAATGGTCAACAGATGATAGGTTAAAAAAAATGGTCGCAAATAGACTTGGGAACATTTCAGCAATCTTCCATTATACTGTAAAAGTGCCCAAAACTTTATTACATATGATGTATGGTAAGACAAGCTATAATGAATTAGTAACAGATTGTGAAGACATTTTTTACTTCCTGCATGCTTTGCCATGAAAAAAAAACAATATCCTGCTGTCATTGTTACTTGTGAATTGTGTCAAAATAAAACAAAAAACTTGTCATCCTGTTGTCTTGTGATTCTTGTTTTACAAGGTAAGGCTATCCTAGCTACATAAACTAATTTAGACGCTGTATAAATAAACTCTACAAACGTTCTGAATACGAAAATTAAAGCCAACTGATTTTATGCTGTTTTTTGTTTTCCCCATATTGCTGTTTTTTGCGATTTGAAAATGGCATTTTTCTGTGTTGCGCTGACAATTTTAATTAATTTTTCAAAACATTCCAGGAACTTTACCTTTTTTTTTTTTTTTTTTGAAAGAACACGTGATGCAGTCGGGGGCGGGGCTAGAAGGTCTCCCGTTGCTAAGCAGCGTTTGTTAGCGTTGAAGTGAACAAGGATCACCTTTTGAGCACGCTTTCTGCAAAAGAAAAAAAAATGTCTTTCGAAACTATGTTCACTTCAGCACTTTACATGCAGCCTTTCTTCTCTTGAAATACTAGCTTTGGTAGCTTGAGCGGTGAGTATTGCAACAACTTTGCATTTTAATATGTACTTGAATTTAATTTAAGTTCCGAGCATATTTTACGCATATATTAGAAAGATGTGTTGCTCGTTTATTGAAAGTTGGAGAGCTTCTATTCCGCGATATTTGTGCATACATGATATAAAAGCGTAAACATTGCAGCAAACGGTGTCTTAAAGAAAAAAGTATTATAATTTAAGGACGCACTGTTTTTTTTTTTTAAATGCATTTTTAAAAGCAGATTATTTAAAATTCCGTGTAAACTGCTGTGGATTTTGTTTCCAATGTTTTGGTTACGTCATTGAGCGATACGAAAAGGACAACGCGTTACATTTCAATGTTGTCAACATAAAAGCGTCTTCAAAAGACACGTTACATCAATGATAATCAGCTTCCATTAATTTTATTAAACGTCAATGACGCCTGCCGTTATCCGGGTTTTAATCTTAGTGACGTCACTCTGAGCGAGTTCAAGCGTGAAAAACGTCAAAGTATTTTTTTATTTGCTTAATGGATTTAGATGTTTGTTTGCTTAAAGCCATTTTAATGACATAATTTGTTGAATTTGATATATGTATTTTTTAATCCAATTTCGTAGAATCACATACAGTGGATTATCCGCAGCATGGATCAGGATCCGCAAAATTTTCCTCAACTTGAACTGGCGGCAGTTTCCGGCTTCAACGGTAAGTGCTCTAACAAAGAAAATCATCAAATGTGAGCATCTAATGGGTTTTAGACAAACTACTACACAAGAAAAGCGAAACTTTTATTGTAAGTGAATATTAATAAGGAAATGGCAAGGTAAGCAGCATGTTTCTAAAATACCAGAAAAAAAGAACACTCAAAAAAAAAACTTTAAAAAAACAAGCATTCACACTCAGATTCTCATCTAATTTATGGATTCTTTTCAGTGGACACACCTCCAGTGTTTGAGAGCTGAGACAAGGGCTTCATTTTCTGACATTTTAACAATTTAAGTTAATTTTTAAAAATATACTTGCTAGGTTTTATCATTCAAATTTTGTGGGGTTACGTGCAAAGAAAACAATACAAAATCTTGCATACCTGTAGTTCAACACTCAGGGATTTTCATACTGTGTGTCCCCAAAATTTGAATTTTAAATGATTTTTTCCCCCATAATTTCATTTTCTAAAGATTTGAAAAGAGAATTCTCTCAGCGTGATCTGCGAGCTTTTCCTTGTGATTTCAGGGCGAGTGCATTTTGGCATGAGGCTTCATCCAAACAAAGAGCACGTTATCTTTCCTCTGGGATGCACGGTGGTCCTGAGACGCGTCAAAGACGGCGTGAGGCAATTCTTGCACGGTCACACGAGTGACGTATCCTGCCTCTCCATGTCTAAAAGTGGAGTTTATATTGCCTCTGGACAAGCCAATTACAATGACTTAGAGGTAATCTTCACTGACGTATTTTTTTTCATTGCTTTTTGATTTCCTGTTTACAAGTACGTGTGCTATTTTCATAGGCTGAGATAATTGTCTGGGACTATACAAAGCGAAGCATGTACAGTAAGTTTGTAATTCACGATGCAAAGGTTGAGGCGCTGGCCTTTTCTCCCAATGACAAGTTTCTGCTGTCCCTCGGGGGTCAAGACGACGGAAGGTAAATCCCACGCTTGTTTGGTAGAGCGATGGAAATGTGAGGCTGTCTCCTATTGACGTGTGCATGCAAACCAGCTTTACATTAGAACTTGTAATGTCCGACAATTATTTTAAATCTAAGTCATGCAAAGCAGCAAATCACTTTGCTAAATTTTGAGTAAGGTCACCCTTGTGCAGTTTATTGTCCAATCCTTTGATCTTTACACAAAAGGAATTTCATATCAAAGGGAAAGCATTGAAAGAAGACACTATGGAGCTGAAATTTCACCCAGATGGTGATAACAAAGTGCAATAGGCCACGACCACTTATGCAGTTGTTCAGTTTAACAGTTCAATGTTAATTAGCAAGAAAGTTGTCTCAGTATTCCGACGCTAGAAGATGTGCCCAACGCACAATATTTCATACCACTGTCACATTTGTCTTTTTTTTTCCCTCTCCCCTGTAGAATACTCTTGTGGAGCCTTGCCACCAAGCAGGCTGTTTGTTCAGCTCCAGCAAAACCTCTGAGTATATGTCACCGCCTCACCGTCAAGTATTCTAACACCAGCGACAATGTTTTTGTCTGTGCAGGCAGGTGCGTGAATGATGTCAGTCTTTTTTGTTTCAAATGCGGACAATGTTGTCTGGATAATAAAATCCAAAACATCTTGAGTTCATCAAAGCATCAAAAGCGTTTGAATGGGAAAAAATGAAAACGCTTTACTTTACAATCATATGTTCGATGCAGCCCTGTTCGTTGAGCATTCCGATTGATATTGTGTTGGTGGAATATGAATTAAACCTCAAAATCTTCTCATTTTTGAGACATCTGGGGCAGGGCTGGGGGCATTTTGCCATTTCCTGTTGTTTGAAAATGACATCACACTTGCTCAGGTACCACCCAATCATGGCTCAGCTTGCAAATGTCACATGACCTTACTCAAAACACAGGTGAGCCATGATTGGTGATCTGAGCACTGACCAACTGTGATGTCATTTTCAGGTGACAGCCAGTGACAAGTGACTTTTTTTGAAAATATATCTTTTGAAATGTGTTTTTAATTTTGGTGGTTTCCCTGGTGGATCCAACCACGATTTTACATTAAGCACTTGCTAGCAGTGTCCTGGTAAAGGATAACTTGTGATTTGCAGGGGAACCTTGCAGGTCTGGGAGTTGGATGAGGACAACAAGATTAAACCAACAGACTGTAAACTGAACAAGTTGAAGAGGACGGTGAAGTGCGTAGAGGTGTGTACGAGACCAAATTTTTAGAGAAAGTAAATGACGAGCTCCAGTGCAAAAGTGGCCTGGAACCATGTTGACAAAAATTAAACCACACACAGCATTCGAAGACTCCAGTTTTTGACATTTAGGCACACGAACGTTTTCACTACACCCAGCAGCTCGTTGGCCTGTATGTTACCTCCCATAGCTAGCTAGCTAGTACCACTCACTAGCTAAGCGGGCTGCTGCTGTCCCCCCCAGCAACAATCAATGTCTTATTGTGAATTGAAATCTAATTAAGGAAAACATAACGACAAACTTCTTAAGCTTACAAAAATATTTGACTGACTGAATGCTGACTGACCTTTGCTTTTCCTTACAGTTCGCTCCGGACGATGAGTTCTTTTTCTGCGGCACTTCCAGTGGAGACATTTTAAAAATTAACACCAAGACAAAGTGTCTGAGTGCTTACGGTCCGCTTAAAACTAAACACAACCTGGTGAGTACGAATGTTTCTCGTGTTTATATTTTTCATTTGTAGAATTTATAATGTCTTTCATGCACAGGGAGCCAATGTCCTGAAGACGCTGGGTACAGGAGAACTACTTGTTGGTTCTGGATTTGGCACCTTGACATTATGCTCCACGACCACCTTCAAACCTATTAGGTGGGTCCACACAGCATGATATGTTAATTGTGAGACTGAGTGACTTCTCACTTTTCTTCGACATTAGGCAGGTGCAGATGAACAATGGGGTGACCTCCATCGCTCTCAAAGATGACGGCCGCCAATTTTTTGCTGGTACAGATGCGGCGGAGATCTACTGCCTCAATCTGACGGACCTCAAAGCCGAGCTTGTCTCCACCAGTCACCACGGTCCCGTCAAGGATGTCTCTATCGCTTTGTGAGCGATACACAACACACACAAACACATTTGCGTTCAGTACCTAATTACCGCACTAGGGAGCAGTATAAGCACACTTGTATTTTCTAATTGAACGCTGCGATGACCTTTGGTACCAACACCACTACAATAATATACAGTAATAAAATATCACATGACATGTAATGTTTAATGCATTGTGTTTAGTACCCTGTAATCACACCAGAGAACGTTATAGGATGTGATATTGTATCCTATATCATATTTTTGTAATAATATAATTCTTATGAGTACAGCATGTATGCTTTTGATCTGATTTAATTGAGATTTGATGTTTTATAATTCAATTCCATTGCATTTCATTAGGAGGATGTGCTAAATGAATACATACATGTCAATAAAAATGATCAATGACGTATCCTGCACATATAGATTCATATCGTGTATACTGTATATATTTTTAATTTTGGCTTACTGCAACCAGTTTAAATGTATTTTTATTCCAGTAGTCTTCTAATTTTCATAATATATGTAAAGCAGTAGGTGAGCCCATAGTATGTATACTAAGTTTCCTTATTAATGCACATCATCATAAATTCACATAAAAACACATGATTGGGGCCACATCTGGAATACTTTGACCACATCTCACATTTCCTCATCAGCTATAGATGTTCAACTTCCAACATCTGTTTCTTTTTTTTCATGTCATCAGCGGCTCTTCAGAGTTGTTTGTTACCGCCTCAGTGGAGGACATAAGGGTGTGGCACATAGAAAAGTCAAAAGCGCTGCTGAGGATCCCTGAACCTTGCCTTACCTGTAATACTGTGCACCTGATGGTTGACGGACACAGCATAGTGTCAGGTAGGACTCAATGAGAGCAAGCCTCTGTAAAGGATGTCATGCAAATATTAGCATGCTTGGCTAATTGATAACTCAAAATTGTCCATAATTGTGGATAAGAGCATCAATGAGTGGTATATGTCCTGTGACTGGATTTCGTCATGTTTTTTTTTTTTTCTTCTTCACAGGGTGGGATGACGGAAAGATTCGCATATACGCCCCGCAGAGCGGCCGCCTTATACTTGTCATTCACAACGCGCACCATGGTGGCGTGTCAACTCTCAAGGGGTCCACGAACTGCAAGATGATCGTTAGTGGGGGGCAGGATGGGACGGTCAGTCTTCTATCTGCATTATTCAACTTTGTTTAGCGATAGAATATGACTTTGTTTCACCAAAAACACATATTTCTGACCAAAAAAGTGGAGAAACTATTTTCCTAACACACTTTATTTATAGATATAAAACTGTGGGATGTCATGAGTGATGCTGACTATGACTGTCATTCAAAAATCATTTTATTCAGTGACAAGTACGACTCTACTTACACCTACTTATAGAATGCAATTGAATGTTTTGGCTTTTCCCCCTATAAAAATTGACATAAGCCGAGATTCTCCTCAGGTAATGTTTCAACTAAATAAGAATATTGTTTTCTCAATCATACACAGGTGTGCGTTTGGGAGCTGTTAAAGCACGGCCAACGACGGCTTGCATTTTTGATAGAGCACAAAGCCACTGTAAGAAATGTCCAAATAAAGAAAGATGATACGGAGTGTGTCACTGCTAGCATGGATGGAACCTGTATCGTCTGGGACATTGTGTGAGTTGCACAGCACACATCTACACTACTCATGATGAACCTAAAAGGGAATGTCATGTCAAAAAAATGTGTTTACCAAAATATATTCTATGAGCTGTAGTCTAAATCAGTGGTAACTTTAGGGGGTACTGGAGATCTTAAATAAAACAAACATCCTTTAAAAATAATTTTTGAATTGTTTCAGGAAAATATAAGTTCATAAAACAAATTTAATGTTCAGTTGGTTAATCAATTTCATTTTTGTAAAAAGCCAGATTCTCCCCCATACGAGAATGGTTGGACCCAACTTGTCATGTGCCACATCTCGTTACCTGTCAAGTTAATGATATATTTTGTGAATACATCTCTACTATGATCCCAAAAGAGGACACTTTAAGTTGAATATTTTTCTGAGGACAAATATTTATTCATAATTATTTCTTTTTGAGAACAGGTATGACACTTAATGTTGATCATTTTTTGATGATTTGTTTTTTGTGTGTGTATAAACATGCTTATGTATGCACACACATTATTTTTGTATTTATTTATTGTATTGTTATTGCTGTCAAAAAGGGAAAAGTCTGAATGAAAACAGTAATGTAAGGAATACATATTTTTAGTCAAATAAGACTTGTTATACTGTCTGCATACCATCAGTTGATTTCAATCTTTGAAACAAATGAACCTTCTTTTCAACTTTTTGTGTAGGAAATTTGTGCGGATTCGTAAGATAATTACCAGGAACTCGTCATTCAAGACCGTGTGCTACCACCCAGAGGAGCACCAGATAGTCACCAGCGGCACCGACTTAAAGGTTGGTTTCGCCAATGTTATTTCCATTCCCTCTCAGTTTTTAGTGGAAGGACGAACTCCCATCTTGCCATTTTCTGATTTTTCAGGCAAAATATGCCACGTTAAAACACAGAAATAAATCGGGGGTAAACACGGCTGCTAATCTAAATGTCCCATTATTGCATCGTAATATTTTCCACTTGCTGAGCCGAGCAGAAGCGAGAAGCCCTGCTGCTGTGCTACGATTAGCGCGGCCTCCCACGGCGACCACTTGCACAAAACACACACACACACAAACGTCCGCAGATTAGTTTGCAAAGCCCGTCGTGTATTTCTTGGCTTGTCGTAATTAGGCCGGCTCTGTCCTTGTTCCCCTAATGTGTGTGCGCTCCATCCACACCCCCTTTAACCTAAGCACACACTTCTCCCATCAGACATACTGAGAGACACAGAAGACACAGAAGCACAGACTCCAAAATTTGCCAAATTAAAAATTATTTTTACGGTCAATTATAAGGTCAAATGTTAATGATTAAGAGCCAGCTAGCATTGGATACATTAAAAAAAAAACTGTCCCAACAATGCATTATGATGAGAGAAATGTTTGTGTCTACACGATGTTGGTCATGTGCAAATTAGTCATATGTGACCTGGCCGTTCAGACTGAAGACACATGACAAAAGATTCGATCAGGACAACGTACCCAAGTGACCTGGGTCTACAGGATATTCAAGATTAAGTAGAGTATTAGTAGAGTAGAGTAGAGTAGAGTAGAGTAGAGGTATGTGTGTGTAGGGGGGTTACAGACGGCACACGCATTTAAAGAACTGCATTATTAACAATGTTTGGGGGGGCAGATTGTGCGTGGCGTCCGTCACACAGGTCAGTTGGGAAAAACACAACATTTTCTGGAAATTTTCAATGGCCACTAAGCCCCCAGTATAAACTGTAAAACAAACAAACAAACAAACAAACATCATACTCCGTTTAAATGAGGCAAGTGATTACAAGCAATATTTTGATTTACATGAGACCCCTCATTTACATGAGACTAAATGAGACTCTAAATAAATATCCATTTAATTAGTTAACTGAATAGAAATAAATGAATTAACACTTGAACAAAAATGAGTTCATGAGCAGTATAAACATTCTAAATGTGTAAATAGTACTAATAAAAATTAATTTCATTACATGTCAAAAAGTTAATAAATTTAATTTTGTTTTCTATTCAAGGCTACTCATCAAATGGATATTTTTTATGTTTCTCCTTTGAATAATATTAATTCAGTAACAAACAGTGAAATCTAATTGCCTCATTTTAATGCAATACATGTGTGTTGTTTTTTATTTATTTTTTAAGTGTATGGGTATTTGTAAACCTTTGCAGGAGGAGCTGGGGGTCAACTATACTTGCGGATGTTTGCTCTTTGTGCCAGGGCTCAGTCTCAATGGCATGTTTATGGAGTGGAAAAACTGTAAAATGAAACACACAAAAAAAAGTACAGATACTGTACCTAAACATTAGCGTAACAAGCACAGCAACCAAACATTTGCTTTTCCTGACTTCCCGCACCTGCTGAACAATGAAGATACCTATGGCTGACGAGCACAACTATGAGTAAGGATGCACGCAGGCAGCTCCTCATGCGGATGTGCCGACGCCAGCCAAACTCACCATCTGCTCATCCTAGGACACAGGCACTCTGTCTGCCGGCGGATGAATACGCCCATATCGGCTCGCTTAGGCCAGTGCCTTAGAAATATACTAAAGAGATGTGAGAGCTGTCTAGTCCAATATCGTAATATGCCTGAAATGTGCCCAAAACTGAACTCATAAGAGATCATAGTGAATTAGATTGACTGCCTCGAAGCTCGATGGTTATCTTCCATTTGCTATAGTGCTTGTCCTCGTTAGACTGACTTTAGCGTGAGAGGCACGGTCTACACTGGGCTGGTATGCAGTCAGTCACAGGGCACAGATAGACAAGAATTCACACACTCAATCAGGCCAGTGGAAAATTTAGAGTCATGAATGCATAAAAGCAGAGCGACATCAGAAGAACATATAGATGCCAACAAGAATTCAAGATTTAAAAGCACAACTTTTCTGTCTTGATATATACGTATGCGAAACGGTGCATGTGCAGCCTAGCTTTTGGACTGAGGCCAGACCCCCCCTCCTCGACACAGATGGGACAAGAGAAGTCACACAGGCGGTGGCGCTAATAAGCTGCTCAAAATGAGATGAGGCAGGGAGAGGTCGTGACTAGAAAGAGCCAGGAGACTGAAGAAAACAAAAGATACGATGTTTGGGGGTAACTAGAGGAAGTTTACTCATGTTTCTGCATCTTTTGTTTTTAATGGTCAGTATCCTTCCTTTACCTAAACTCTTGAAAGAAATAAAAATAAATCCGTAAGATTGAATGTCTGGAATTTAAAAAAATCTTCGGGATTGAATAAAGTAAGTTAGCATATGCTGTCTGCCATCGAAAAACCAATCAGAATTTTAAAAGCAAGCACATTAAGACAGTGAGACGGAACTGGAAACAAATACCGGTATATGTTGGTCTCTCGCTTTATTGCTGCTCTCAAACATAACTGTCGGCTACCTGTTCAGCTCATCTACTGGGATGTGCACGATGGGACAATAATCAGAGAGATGCTGAACGCGCACACATCGGCCATCAACTGCATGCACGTCACCCATGATGGCAGATTCATTGTGACAGGTAATGGACCATTACACAGCTGCTTCTCACTGCCTTGTCCCTCTGCTACACTTTGAGCCACTGAAAATGCTGCAAGTAGTCAAGCACCCCTCCCCAACCACCGCCAATTTTTGGGTAGATGGACAAGATTTTTCCAATGACGTCAAATGACCTTATATGTATAATGGATGTTTTTTCTCTGGCAGGGGGTACGGACAAACTGGTTAGGGTGTGGAACTATATGGAAGGTAGGGTCACCCACATCGGAAAAGCTCACGGCGGAACAATCACCAGTGTGGAGGTCTGCACCAAAAACAGCACCCTCATCAGCACCAGCGCAGACGGAGCTGTCATGCGCTGGAAGTTTCCTCACCCCCTCTTGGAATCATAGAACATGGGTCATTTTTGTACAATTTGAGTACATGTGTAAAGACTGGCATGAAATCCAAATTGCATTATTTTTATGCCCTCTTAGTTTTATATGGATAAAATATAGATAAAAGGGCCTCCCAAGTTCTAACCCACATCAACTACCGGGTCATATTTTTCTTTGCAGATAATACTATGTAAGTACTATGGCTTAGCAGTTATGCAAGTGCACGTGTTTTTTTTTTTTTTTCTCATGTAGACTTCTACAAATGAAGAAAAGCACCATTGACTAACTATTTGCAAACACTGCAAGTTGAAAGTGTCCAACATGTTGCTAAATTTCTGCTTTTTGTCACGTTTGTTTTGGGCACCATGTTTGTTGGAGAATGTACAGTATAAGTGCAATTGTTTACACAATTGCTTTGTGCTTGAGCCTATTTCAACATCAAATGGAGTCTGCTTATCGCATTTCCAAAATTGGAAATACATTTCTGACAATTTAAACTGGAAAAAAAAACAATTTTCATGTGGAAAATGCGTGTTTACCAAATCAAATCGCTTCAATCATATCACATCCCATGTATTGACTACATTTTGGACATGCACACTATTTATATTGTGTTTGTGTGTGTGTATATATATATATATATATATATATATATATATATATATATATATATATATATATATATATATATATATATATGCTGTGTACATATGCTGTGTACAACATCAAGGCGCCTAAGACCCTGTTCAATTTCCCCTAAAAGGCAACCTAAAAAACTCTGCAAAAGTTTGCAAAGAAGATTTGGTACAATTGCCCTTTATTATGTACTGCCTTTGCACATTTTCCAACAATAGCAGAGTAAGAGCATTAGGGAAATTACGGAAACGTCGGCTCTGACTATCTTTCCCAATAAATCAGCATATCTGGCCCACTAAATTCAATCTTGGGCAGCGGTGAGCTGTGAAATTAAGGCTCGAATGATTAGAATCGGAGTAGAACGCGGCAGATGCTGGCTTCCCGTTAACAAACCACAAATGCACAAAAAGCTCCATTTATGTCGTTACTGGAGTTTTTCAGCAATGGCAGCCTTAAAATGAGTGAGGCTATTTATAGGCTCAGTTGTCTAGCATGTTTTCGACAAGGTGTTTCACACTGACAATAGTGTGTATGGAGATTGTGCATCTAAGTGGCCATCTGTGGGCATGACAGCAACGTCTGCAAAGCACATCTGCCGGTCAATTTGACATTAAAGCACCATATACTGTGTGTATGTATGAGAACTTTGCGGAAAATTCAAAATATTGGCCTCACAAACGCTTGAATGTGGCACTGATGGGCAGAATTAATCCTTCCATTTCAGACATTTTGAGAATTGTTTCTATGAGCTAGAGAGTAACTTGCAAATTACGATTGTGATTATAGAAAGTTTTGTGATTAATTAAAATTTGTTAATCATTTGACAGCATTCATACTCATATATGATTAATTAAAATTTGTTAATCATTTGACAGCACTCATACTCACATATATATCACATATATTTACATATATATGCTAACACGGTGATATACAAAGTCTACACACCTCTGTTTTTGTGATTTAAAAAATCAACTATACCCTAATTCCAATGGAGTTGGGAATGTGTCTGAAATGTAAATAAAGTTATTTTACATTCTCTCCTTTTGAATTTGATGTCCATCTTTTTTTTACAGGCTGGTAAATGTTAGCAGTTCATGGATGATATTTAGTAACAGATTAAAAGAACTTTCAGTATAATTATAGTTTTATTAAGGCATTTCATTTCATTTAACCCTTAAATACTTTTTATTTATTTAAATCTTTGGAGTTTTTCTTTTTTTCTTTTAAGTTTCCACAAACTACAATAAATCTGAATGCCAGCAAAGCACCTCATGACGTTCCTCACCTCACTTCAACATGGTTCATGGGCACCAAAATGACACCAAAACAGTACTTTCATATTAGAATTTTTCCTCTGTCAACAAAATAGTGATTCAGTGAGTTTTTCAGTAACAAAGCATAGGTTTGAAATTTTTGTCAAAATTTTTATCTGAAGGCACCACTGTAATGGCATTTCAAAACTTCCAATTCCAAAAGATGGTCTGAGATCGTTGTCACTTAATGCATTTACTGATCAAATCATTGATTTGATTTGATGACGCATTACTGGGTTCCTTATTCATCGCGGGAATTACATTCCCAAAACAAAACCTACAGTAACCGAAATCCAAAGCAAATAATGCATTTATTTATTTATTTATTTTTTTGCTTTTGTACCCTTATTTACTTTTTTTGTGAAAAGAAATACATGGAATCAATATTTTTTGTCTGGTGCAACTTAGAAGTGGGAAAAGAGCAAGGAAAAAAGCTATGTAAACCTGCAGTAGGTTTGATCATAAATGAAAATCCATGTATTAGAAGTAGAGAATGACTTTTTAAATAAAATTGCTTTTTATTGGTCTGACTAAAAGGAAAAAAAAAGTAAAACAGCGACCTAAAATCACTATAGAAAGAGTTCTGTTCATAAATGACAATCCGCAATAGCGTGCAGCCGAAGTAAGCGAACCGCGATGTAGCGAGTGAACACTGTAAACACGTATCAGCCAATGGCAGGTGTACCTAATAAAGTGGCCCAACGCGTGTTTATTTTGCTTCCCTAGTGGGTTGTGGGGGGCGGGCATTGTTCCTTACTATCTGGGCGGGAGTAAGACGCGTTCGTTTCAGCAGTAGTGAAGTATTAGCCTGCGTGTGGCACGGAGGATGAACAAGACAGCGCATAAATAGCAGCGACGAGGTTGAAGCGTTTTCCTGGTTCCGTTTCGGTGTCACTTTTGCGGCTGCGATGTTTGCGAAAAGGCGGGAGGCGCAGGAGGAGGAAGAGGAGGAGGAAGATTAGACTGTCTGGCAGACAGGTGCGCCTCCTCCTCCTCCTCCTCCTCCTCCTCCACAGTAGAGCGAGTGTACCTCCTGTCAGGTGCAGGCAGCAGCAGCAGCAGCAGCAGCAGCCATGGATCCCCGCAAGGAGAAGCCGCGGAAGCCCATGAAAGCCAAAACGACCAAGCGGAGAGAGAAGAAGCACCGGAGCGGAGTGTTCACCCGGCGGAAATCTCTTCGTTCTCTCAGTCAATTCATGGGCAGGATTCTAAAAACTTTGAGCACTTTGGCGCACTTCGGCGAGGGGCGGCCGCCGGAGCCCGGAGAGGAGGACGACGACGGCGGCTTCGGCAGAAGCGACACCGGCGGCTTTAAAGACGAACACCCGGCGGTGGTTCCGAAGGAGGGCGCTTTGAAGAAGAGCTCCACGCTGTTGTCCCATGGCTCGGTCAAAGAGCGGCTGTCGTGGTGCTACGGCGACAAGACGCCCGGCGCTCTGGGGCTCAAAAACCACGGAAACACCTGCTTCATGAACGCCGTGGTTCAATGCCTAAGCAACACCGACCTTCTGGCCGAGTATCTTGGGTTGGAGCGGTACAAGTCAGACGTGTTGGCCCGGAGAGTGAACGGTGAGGCCGCGGCCAGGGGTGAGGTGACCGAGCAGCTGGCGTCGCTGGTTCGAGCCCTGTGGACATTGGAATACACGCCGCAGCTCTCCGTGGACTTCAAGGTGAGAGTAGTGTGCCTTTTATTTTTTTCTTGAAGTTTCATACATTTATTATTATTATTATTATTATTATTATTTGTATTATTATTTGTATTATTATTTGTATTATTTGTATTAATTTTTTGGCCTCCATCTTAAGTAGGCGTAGTTGTCACGAGACTCCACAGGTGCGTTGGGATGAAGGGGAGTGTGAAATGGGCGTGGTCAAAGCAGGAAGTAGTAGGCTCGACCATAACACTTCATGTTACAATCCACAAAACTCAAAAATGTACTGTGACCCTAAAGTTGAAAATGCTAACCAACCACGAAGGAAATTTTAAATGGAACCCCCCCATATATCAAAACTACAAAAACAAAACCACAGATATTAAAAAAAGTGGCTACACAAAACCACAGACGCATTACACAAATGAAAAAACAGCAAACTAAACAAAACAGCAGATAAAAAAATGCAAAAGGAACAAAAGAACAAAAAGGTAAATATAAAAAAAACCACCCTAAAAGGAAACTGCAACAGCAAATAAATTAACACAAAAACAGAACAACATAAAGGTAAGCACAGCAGCAAGTCAAAAACAAATGAAAAAAGGCACACTAAACTACAGATACAATAGAGATAGGTCCTTGTAATCTATTATCAGCTGTTAACCAAATGACCTCAAATATGGGTACAAGCACCCATGCGGGGACATTCATAAGGAACTTCAGTGTATGTGAGATTTTGACTGGGTTTTTTCCTGGTCTCAGCAAATTAAAATCAATGCTTTTGATTAACAAGATGGAAATACTACAGGCTTTCTTTTCAAAATAAGAGCAAATACATTTGAACATGGAAAACATACAACAACATTTTTAGTTCTGTTATTTGTCTGAAAAAAAAGGAGTGAGGTTGATATTCCTTTCGATATGTGATAGAGATAACTCAAAACAAGTGCAACCTATAAGGGCTTATTATAAAATGTAATAAAAAAGTACAACAATGACCAGAACAATTTCTAATTTGACCTCATTTTAATTTCTAACATTCAACATGCTATTATGCATTGTTGTCCCTTTTCCAAAAACAACAGGTATGATCACAAGCTCTTATTTGCATGGTTCCAAAAGCACTAGATGCTATTGTATACCTTTAAGGTACAAAATGACATGTAGTATACCACTAGAACCACATCTCTTATTAGGAGTTAATTTCCCATCGGACTGCAGTATGTGTAAATGTTAATCATGCTTATACTTAAATATTCATTGGAATCAGTTGTAAGGGCAAAGCACGGCCAGCGGCTGTAATAAGCTCGCCTACAATGTGTGCCATTAGCTTACTATTAAGTGATTAATCGGCCGTTTCATGTGCATGTGCAAACCAAGGCCAGCCGAATGGAAACAGGGGGCCATAAGGCAGCTAAGCAAATGTGTCATGATCTAACGTCAAGTCACTACACTACATTAAATGGCTGTTGCTTCTCTGCAGTGTGTTTCGAGACCCTATATTTAAGGGATGTTTGATACGGCTTTTTTTCAAGTTGATGTTTATCTTTGGAGTACTTACAGATACCGAGCAAATCTGAACAAAATCTGTCCTTTCACCGCTGATGATTCAAAGATGTTAAATTGCTGCAGTAAAGTGCCAACTATACCAAAGAGGATTTTGTCAGATTTTCTTCACCTTAGGTATCGGTGAATAATATTGGCATCCTCTACGAGGACCCAATACCTTAAAATAAGGCCGTATTGGACCCAATAATGATTCCTCATATCGATGCTAACCCGTCCCTATTATCTTTTATTATGTGGGGGGAGAGATGGTTTTACTTTGTTCAACAGCAAACGTACAGATGAGTAGGCCAAATGAATAGATAAAAAAGAATAAAAAAAAAAAAAAAGAAATTGGATGCAAACAATATTGTGAAGCAATCACTGCATGGTTAAAGACTTAAATTAATGTAAGATCATCTTAGTTACGTCTGATTCATGCAAGTGTTCTCATTCTATTATAGATGCTCCTGTTTTTGTTCGCAAAATAGTTCAGTCGGAATCACTAACGTGTCTATGTACTGAGACAGTTACAGTTAAAGCACTTTTCTGACTGTGTGTGTGTGTGTGTGTGTGTAGGGGGGGGGGGGGGGGGGGGGTCTTTTTGAGCGAGGCACTTATTTATGTAAGTAGATGAAGCACCTAGCAGCTAATTGGGGCCTGGCGTCTATTAGAGGGATGGTCACTATTTGAGAAAAGAGGGAAGATGACCATTAGAGACCCAAAAGCATTGGGCTCCCTGTAGATTACTTCCACAATGTACAGAGAATGAGACAGTTATAATCTTCAAGGTAGATGTACCAACCCTCCAGTTAGCCACAAAACCAAAAAAGTGTTTACCTAAGCACAAAGCTCTAATTGGCTGTGACGAGACTAAACTTTATTTATATAGTGTCTAGGTAAGTTCAGCGCTTTAGAAAGGCAGTCCACATTTTTACTGTCCACATATTATTTCATGAAAAGTTGGTGATAAAGCCACTGATTTATTTTCATTATTATTGTACTCTGATTTATGACATACTGACTTATGTTTACACCCCTCTTGTTTGGTACACATTTGATTGAATTTGTCAGTGAACGCTAAAATGATCGCAAGTCAAAGTGCTTATAGTAAGCTAACAGCTCCGCTATATAGGCGGACTTTTACCGAGATTTGAGCCCTTCACCGATAGAACCAAAAAAAAAAAAAAATCACAAACGCTGGAAAGCAAAGTTATGATTATATCGTTGTCGACTTCCTCTGTCCCATTTACTTTTCAGAAGCACAGTCCACAGGTCATGTTACAACAGCCGTGCTTGGTCATGTGATTTCCTTCACATGATGTTTTATGACTGAGGTAGTTTGTGTCGCCGTGACTGATTTACATACCGGTTATGTCGTTTCGGCCTGACTCACCTGCACGACTAACCGGCACGCTGAGGTGGTTAGACGGCATTCCTCAGCAGTCGCGCGGAGGGAGAGGACACTCACACATCATGCCCTATTCTACAGCCTGATCAGCACACAACACATTGGGACCTTTTCAAATTCAAAGCTATTTAAGAAGTGGTCAACAAAGTGCTTATTGGGTGACAGCAGACTGATGCAAATACTAGTATTAAATTATTGCTCTGAATAACAACAAACAAGACACTGAAAATAAAAATTGAACTCTGTGAAACTAGGTTTTTTTATCCATCCATCCATTCATTTTCTATTGCTGTATTCCGGAGTTGGGTCGAGGGGGGAGCAGCCTGAGCAGGGACTTCCCTCTCCCCGGCCACTTCATTCAGCTCCTCCAGGAGGATCCCCAGGCGTTCCCAGGTCAACCAAGAGACATAGTCTGTCCAGTGTGTCCTTGGTCATCCCTGGGGCCTCCTGCCCTGTGGAAAATGCCTGGCACATGAGACCAGGGAGGCGTCCAGGAGCCATCCTAACCAGATGTCCTCACCTCGGACATGTTTGTTCTTAAAGCCCCTGACAACTTAGCTTGTCAGATCATTGAAACACGCAAACCCCTCCATTGATAGAAGGCGACGTTCATGGAAAGGACTAATTTTTTATTCAAAAATATTTATTCTATGTATTTCCTTTGAAATAATATGACAATTTAGGAGAAAGGCCTTTCTATTCCAATATAGTGTGTTCCGTAAAATGCAATGACATTAACAGCTTTCCATTCTTCTAATTTGTAATTTCTAGTGAAACTGTTCCAAGAGGGGCATCTTTGTGGATAAGTGGTTAGCACATCCGCCTCACATCAAGGGACCCGTGTGCAATTCCAACTGGCTCTAGCCTTCCTGTGTGGAGTTTGCATGTTCTCTCTGGGCACTCTGGCGGCTTCCTACCTCCAGAAACACACACGGCAGGTGTATTGGACACCCTAAAAATTGTCCTCAGAGGTGATTAGGTGCATGAATGGTTTATCGTCCCGGTGTGCCCTGCAATTGGCTGGCAATCAACTCAGCGTGCCCCCTGCCAACTGTCGTATTTATTGTATTGAGCCAATGCAATTCTATTAGAAATTTTTATATCTTCCATACTTAAAAAAAAAAAAAAAAAAAAACTGCAAGCTGACAATATACAAGTGAACAAAATATGTTAGTCAGTTATATTCGTACTGTATATGAGAACTTGTTTGGCCACTTTCAATATAATGCTGAGTTTAATAATTCTGCTAATAATTCTTTGTGACGGCTGAATGACTTTGATTAAGACAAAAAAAATATCTTCATAGTGATACTGATCTAATTGTTTCCAAATCTCAACATACCTGGAGGTTGACCAAAAGCGATTGTATTGGACTTAGAAGTATCTGTTCTCTAATGAGGAAGGGTGACGTCTTTTAAGGCAGTGTGACAAAATGGCGGTTACTGTGAGACACTTCTATTACCTCCTGCTCTTAATGTCTGAATAGGGGGCACCCACTTGATCCTATCCTTACTGTGGGCAACAATAAAGAATGATCAAGGATGTAGAAGATTTCCCATATACAGTTGTCGCCTCATTCAAATGAAAATGAGATAATTTCATTTGAGCTTAACAGTGTGCGGTGCGTGAGTGATGTCTTGTCCCTCACCAAGATGAATATTTTGACTGGATCACCGGCGCACCCCCTGGGCTTCTTCTCTGCATCGCTAAAGAAAACATGTCCTTCATTTCCCCTTTCTTGCTTGGCCTCACCCCATTTCATGGACACAGTGATTTGTGTGTATGTGTGTGTCTGCTCACACACTGAGGAAAGCTGGAGGGAGCATTACTGTAGCAAGTGCATCCAGCCTGGAAGATGAGGAGGAGAAAGAGGAGGCCCCATGCTGAGATGTCTCCAGTGGTGAAGAAGGAGGGGGATGAGAAGGGGGCTTCGCTTGTAAATAAAACTGTGGTCCTCCCTGTACTGTCTCCATAGTAAAGAAAGGACAGGCATCCGTGAAAGCTGCTTGTTACTGCAACATTCCTCCCTAATTCCTCAAGTGTAAAATTTATGTCCCCAAACTCCTCTTGATTTGAAGGCAACATGGCTTGAGAATTCCCGGCTCTCTTGATATATTTCTTTCACTCTCCAGTCACACTTTTTTTCCAAGATCACAAACAGAAACTTGATTTATTTCTTGTTGGCATGAAAGTGAATGGTGATGATTTTCTAATATGTACACTGATCCTTTGGAGATAGAAGTAACCTGACTCATCAGATTTACAGATGAATGGTCAGCTTCACAGGTATAATTCGTAAATATTAATTGAGAAAAGTCCTCAAAATGTTTGTCAGTCAGATCAAAGTCACTTTTTTCAAGCAACCATATGGCTTCTGCGATCTCAATGCGTAAATACAAGAGGGAAGTCAATCACAAGTTCACCCGCTGGGCACACTGGCTAACAATTAACATCTCAGAACACAATTATTGTTAGAATACATGTAGACATACAATGTGACAATACACACATATAGTCTTAATCATTTGAAAAGAACAACTGATACTAGTGCCGTGCTGATTTCCTGAGAGGAGCTGTGATGTATCAATAGAAAATGCATCCATTTGTCAGATGCACACACCAGAATAAGCAGCACAAGTGAAGAGAAAATCAAAACTAGGTAACGCTCGCTACAACATCTCTTTTAAATATGTTGCTCCGATATAACTTTTGGGAGACAAACAAATGATCAACCTGATGAACTGCATCATTGCAATATTTGAGGTTAGAAAGATAGAAATACAAAAACGCCAATTCATTAGCATTTCCAAGTGCTGCGTTGTGGCCTATATCACAAGGTATACTGCTTTCTTGCTTACCAATTAAAAGTAGTCCCTTTACAAAGACTAACGATAACTTTCATTGTAGTTTTTTTTATTTTTTTTTTTTTGGGGGGGGGGGCATTGTCCTGGTGCATTGCAGATGTAGTAACTGTTTGATCAAGTTCATAAAGAGAGGGGTAGTTTTGTGGCTTCAACAACATATTAGGATGTTCAAATACTGTAACATTTACAGTTGCATTTGCATATGTTTGCTTAAATCCACAATGTTTACACACCAGAGTTGGAAAAAGGATGTTTAACAAGGCCTCCATAACAAGCTGCTACGTATGTGCTTTGTGATCACAGCCTGGAGGCTAATGGAGGCATCTGATACTTCCAGTGTCATAAAATATTTTTTCAACTTATTCTGAGAAGAGATTTATTCATAACAAATAGCAACATTTTGGGAAAAAAGTTCATGTTTATGCTCCAATTTGGAGGCATGTGCTAACCATGAATGGCATCATTCTTTTGGAATGTAATATGACAGTTAAAATACTTTGCCTCTGTCACTCAACTAGTCATTGTGTGGAAACTCCCTCATTAATATTGTATTCCATTGTAAAAAATATCTTTGAGCCTCAATAGTTGGAATTGCCACACTATTTCTCACCAAGCTTTGTTGCATGAACTGATGAAGCCAACTCCAATAAAATGCAGATCTTGTAAAAGAAGAGCAGTTCAATTGCTATTAATTCAATGCCAAGATAATCACAATATTAATATTAATATTTTCCACATTTATCAACATTCCAAAACTGATCCCTCCGTAACATCTTAAGCCCTGAATTTATCAAAACAATTAAAACAAAAATTAGGGTGTGTTTTGTTGTATTGTTGTGATAGAATAACATGAGTGTTTATTTTAGTATTAGTATTGCACATAAAACAAAGAATAGGTATGATGAAAATCAACAACAACAGTATGGTATGGTCAAATAAATGGTAAAAAAACAAAAAAAAAAAACAAAGAAAACAACAACCTGCTCCCATCTCAGTTCTGGAAGTTCTTTTTTTTTTTTAAGTTACAAAGTTATCTTGTTACAACTTTACTAACTGATTTACTATAATAAAACACTACTATGAAAAAACACATTATAAAGACAAATAATAATATTAATCTCACTCACATTGACTGAACTTTTTTTTGAAGCATGAGCATGTCATTTCAAAAAGTAATTTTTGCCGACTGGCTCATACTAGCATCAAACAGAATACATGGCATATAATCAAAAACATGTGTTATTGGCACTCTAGCTCCTCATTTTAACTACAAAAGTACACAAGTCTACAAAATAAAAAATCTGGTGTTGCATGAGTCTATCTTAGCAGTCCAAAAAGGATGTCGAGTCCCATTCAACTGGAAACCAGAAAAAATAATGCTTGCAAAAGGTTCCTCGGTATGTGTTTGTAATGTACAGTATCAATCAGCAATGGGTGAATAAACTTTTTATTTTTGCGTATTTGGAGTGGAAGATATTTGATGCAAATTTGTGGCAATTGGCATCAAGGGGTTAATCACGTATAACTATTAGTAGACATGCGGCTCTGTGCTGAAAACTACCAAATTGAAAAGGACTCCAAATTTGTGAATTAATGTTTGATGCTGATTAAATCTGTAAAAACGGCATGCCATTGAATTGGTTAAACGTTGGCGCACAATTAATTGGCCTTGAGAAAACACAGCTTAACACTGGTGGACCCAAAGGTTTTGAAAAACACAGCCACTTCTTTTGAGAGTTTCTTTGGTGAGAGGGGCACGGATTCATCTTTTTCACGCTTGAAGGGCCCTGGCTCCGTGAGGCTCGAGGAGCTCAGGCGAGGAGATGAAGAGAGGTGTTTGAAGTGGTCTCCTTTGTTTGAGGAGGGGGTGTATAGGAGGCGTGTGAGAATGACGCAGGCCAACACTGATGGATTGTTTGTCTCATCCTGTCTCCTCTCCTTCAAGGACCTCTCATGACTGAGGATGTTTACAATGTTTGCACACACTAATCTTAGTGGTGGATACGTGCCACCTGGACTGTTAAACCTTTTTTAAAGGAACAGATGGTGCCCTGAGAATTTTTAGCAATACAATTACTCATCTTTTTATAAGTAAACAACAATTACTTTAGTCCATTTTGCATCAGATGAATGCTGGAGGTTCACTCTGTGTGATGAGATCCAATAAACGTAATGTCCAACATAATCTGCATCTACAATTACCGTATCACAACACTATAGTGTGTTAAACAGTGCAAAACACTAGTGAGGATGAGGTCTGCCCACACTTGAGAGGTTTGGGGTTTGAATCTCTGGTCAGTTGCGTTCCTTCCTACTCTCTGGGCATACTGGCTTCTTCCCGCAGTCCATAAACACCCACGTTAGGTCAGTTAAAAGATAGTGATACTGTAAATATTTTTTCAAAACACAGCAATGAGCATCAGTGATAGAGGTGGGTATCGATGCTAATTCCATGAAGTGACAAGTTTGCTAATGTCTGCTAATGTTTGCGAATAATATGGGGTGACGGTGTTGGCCTGGCCTGCCATTGTTTGTCGTTCTTCAATCACCTAAGTTCACCACAGATGCATATAAGTGCTACTCTCTAGAAAATGGATGGACAGATGAGCAATCCATTATACTTTCACAATATCCCAATTTTCGGCTACAAAACCACGACCAGTGATCGTCATCATGGATTCATGAGTAAAATCTGGATAAAATTGGTTAAATTTAAAAAACTGATTAGTGCCTCTGGACACACCTGTAGAATGAACCTCGGTTAAAGAATTTTGTGACTGAAAATGGCCCTAATGTTTCACCATTTCACTGCCTGTCATACTGGCATCCATCCAATCCTGTTAGGCAGGATCCACAGTGATGAGGAGTGGGCTCACTCTGTATTTGATAGATGCATCCGTCTATGTGTATTGTTTTAAGAAGAGAGTAATGGGTCTGGCATTTTGGGAGGGCAGAGGACTGGAATGACATGATATGAAGCAAAGGTTGTGTAAAGCAAACATGAGGAGAGTATGGAAGAAAGGGAGGATAGGGCTGCAGGACTTGCTGGGGAGTTATCTTAACTGCAGAGGCAATATTGATTGATTTAAAGGGAAATCTTCTTGAAATGTGAACATTATTTGTTAAACAGTGTGTAGTCAGCATGCTAACGGAATTTTGTCGCTAAAAGAAGGCCTGCTATTTGCTTATGGAATAACCAAAATGTCCTAAGTCAAAATTGTCCATCATCAGCATGCTCCCATATTTTACAAGTTTGTTCGCTTGTGCATTGAGGTTTCGGTTATTTTGTATTAAAAATAGGAATGCAAGATGCAAATCTTTCTTGCTTATGTTATCTTTCTGGTTAGTTTTTCAATTGTTTGATTTTTTTTGGGGGGGTGAGGGGGATTGGATTGTGATTTCTTGTTGAGGAAAAAAAAGTGAAACTATGTTTTTTTTTCTCGGTTATTACTTAGGCTAATCTTTCGGTTTATAGAAAAAATATTTTCAATGTTACATGTTTTTTTTTCTTAAATTATGTGTGATGCTAATAACCAGGAACTGTGGTGATTTTATTATTATTATTTTTTTAAACAAAATGAGAATTCTTCTGTCCGACAATTAAAGGTAAAAGACATGCAGAAATCCCTGGAATCTCCTTGAACTTTTTATTAGTATTTCATAACAAAGCTGTACAGGTCTAAAATGTATTTAAAAAAATAAAAAACACCCATATCATACAAACATGAAGAGCTGTCAAATAAACATATGCTTAAAAGACATTTAAAAAAGTTAAGTTGTAATTAGAATATTCAATTATTTATCTGTTTATTATTTTGATGCCAATACTTTTATCTTTTACTAAAATTGAATATCAGATCCAAATACCGATGATCAGCCTCCTGGACTACGATACAGTACTGATAATGAATATCAGTATCGGCCCTGAAAATACCATATTGTGTAGTTATTTCAGTGGTGTGTCTCTATAAAAGTAGACACATTTGCAGCAATATTCCACTGGGTTTTGTGTAGTAGCCATTATCCTATTTTATTGTGTTTCCATTGTAAAAAGTCACCAAAACATCTGACCTGGCACACTGTTAAATATGTCTTCATTGGTGTGCATTATTCATTTTAATGATGGCAGTGTGAACTCCAAGTGAACCATGGACCAAATTACAATGTGGAAAATGATGAAGGAACTAAACCAAAGTCCCCCTCCTTCCCTACACTAGTAATTGTGCCCTCATCTAGTGTCTTCCCCTTGGGTTTGTATTAATTTGACGAAAGACTATTCCATCTTCCATCTGTTTCGCCCATTTTCAATACGGGAAATAAAACTCACATGGTGTTCAATCACAGGAACAGCAGATGGTCTCACTTAGCCTGGCAGCAGCTGCGACTCAACATGAACACTGTACGCTCAAACACACCAACACCCGTTTAGTCTGGTGCTTTAGTGTCTCTGACCAGCAACCAAACTAACTGTGGAACGTAAAAATCATATTGCTGCTGGCTTGATCGTTTTTTAAAAAAAAACAAAAATAACACAGACTCATACAAATGCAACTGTTCAACAGCAATGTTGTCATTAGCGCCACATTAAAACAGATACACATTGCCTTTGCTGGAGATCGCTTGTAGATTAAATCGAGGGATGGAATCTTCTGCTGTTAAGACAGCGACCGAGGTAGCCATAACATAATTGTCAAGGTATCATAACACAGCAGCACACTTGACACCTCCACTTTTATTTGATGTGTCATGCTCCTGATTATGGAACCAGCATGTTGTCGACAATCATAGATAGGCTGGGGTGGTATTACTTTCTGTCAAACGAGACATGTCCTTTTAATTCAGGGGTGTCAAACGTGCCATTGGCTGGTCCTGGTCCGCAAATAGGTTTAATTCAGCCCGCGACATGATTTTGTATGTAAAGTATATGAAAGTATGTAAAGTAATGAGCTGAATTTTTTCAATGCATTAAAAACTTGAAATGTCATCTGATTAATATTAGGATTAATTAGTTCAAATCAAGCCCCTCATGCTCCTTTTTTTTTTGGTTGATCAGTGAAGTTAGCATAATGTTTTTCATGGTGGAATGAAAACGAGCACACTAATTCCACTCGAAATTCTCTACTTGGATATTGCAAAAATCAATTTGCCTTGGGTTAAAGCAATTTAGATTTTTACCTGAATTAATTCATGTTTGAATAATTACGAAAAGTCACAGCTTTGAACTAATGACAAAAACACTAATGCAATAGCACCGAATTTTCAGTTAGGCACTTTCATAGCAATTCACGGAAATTTATGAGTTTGTACCAACATTGATTGACAGCTCATGACTAATGTGCCGTTGTTTTTCCAGAGCATCGTAGCCAAACATGGCTCTCAGTTTCGGGGCAACTCTCAACATGATGCCCTGGAGTTCCTCCTCTGGCTTTTGGACAGAGTTCATGAAGATGCCAAAAACCCAAACAACAACAACAGTAGCAGCAGCAGCAGTAGCAACAACACCAAAGCCAAAGTGAGTCATTGCATTTTTACGGCTTCATTTGTTCCTTATGGTGACTGAGTGCAGTTTGAAATTAGATTTTACACAGATTTTATTGGATAATCTGACAATTTACAATCTATAACTCTATTGTGATGCCTTAATTTGCCTGATCCAATCAATGTTATAGTTGATCGTTGAATCGTTAAATAAGATATTATATCCGAGCCACTGCGAAATGCTGGCAACAGGCAGTGTACAGTACAATGTCAGCGAAAATGTAGTCGTTTTGGCGCCTTTATTTGGTAATTGAACTTCCCATTTGCTTGACATATTTTTTTTCTTACGTGTGCACTAATAAGTGGGTTTCTGAGGCAGGTAAAAATGCCTCCAGCCGAGGTACTCGAATTACCCGTTTCAGCCCTAAATTATTTATTTATTTATTTTTAAATCCGTGATTGTCCCCCAAAATCCGGACTGTGTATGAAGTGCTTCTGTGAGCGAATGAAAGAAGCTTCACATGTTGTTTCTCTTTATGCTGGCAGTGTCTGTTTTTTATCCCTTAACCTTGATCTTTGGAGAGGTGCTCAGCTTAATGCCGGGAATGAGTAGGTCAGACACATCATGACTTTGTTTTAGACCTTTTATCTCGACATGAGCCGATTGACAATAATATTTTTAAAATTTGTGGTGCTATGCTGCCAGTTGAAGCAGGTGTGTCATATTGTAAAGTTGTTCTCATGGAGGTTTATAAAATATGGCCTGTGACATTACAAAACACTTGATAAGCATGATATTTTTTTCAATAAAGTATCTTCTTTTTTATATTCACAGTCCTTTCTCCTTAATAGCATTGTTTTTGCCAAATCTTAAGACCGGGGCTCTCATTAGGCTGCCAGGGTTATAATAATGCTGGCTTTCCTTCACTAAATCTAGCAGGCGGAGCTTTTGCTTTTCTTAGTCGGGATCATCTTTTGTTTATTTATTTTTTTTCCAGTTGATCCGCTTTGTAACCAAATTTCATTGTATCACACAATCATATCATTGTTCATATTCTGCTGATAATATGACAATGTCGGAACTCCGGCTTTGGACCCTCATGCTGGATCATTGCTTTGGCGTAAACATTAGCTATGTACATGTAACCTTTATATGCTAAACATAAGGGCTGGGCATTTAACTAAATGATCTTCATATTTTCAAGTATAATGAGCCAAGAAGCACTCCAATCCAGTTTAGTGCACATTTGGGTGAATGTTAATTCAGAGGTTTGTTCTTTACTAAGTGCTAAATTTTTGTATTGTCATTCACACAGTCAGGACTATAAATATTAGAACATCAAAACAATTCTCTCTTTTGGGGGATGTAGACAAACTTGGCAGCCTCCGGAAGTGCCACCCCTGTGTAATATAATTTAATGATAACTAGACCTACGGTTATATTTAAAACACAATTTTGGTTGTTAAGAACACATTTATTTGCAAGTTGTTTTTTTTTAATTTATAATCTTTTCATTTATTCCATTATAGTTACAAATGGTCTAAATCTTACACAGTGTCGCTTTAACTCTTCTTCTGTCACTGGTTTTGTTCCTTTTGCAGTTTCAGGAATGTACAACTCAGAATAGTAAGTTACACATTAAGAAAATGTAATTGTGAAAAAAAAATTATTATAGATAGAACTCTACCCAATAGAATTTATCAAATAATTTACAACTTTTGTAATGTACAAGTCTTTTTTTCAGCATCTATATTTTGCACCCAGTTGAATTGTTTTAGCTGTGCAAGCATTTGGCTCTTTGCTTGATCGGGCAGCACCTGCAATCCAATTACGCACTCCCTCATTGTAAACAGAATTATAAGAATAGAAAAAGGGTTTTGCAATTAATTGTCATAGATTTAGGGGTTATAGTGTAGACTTTCCAAGTGAGTTACAGGAAAAAAAAAAAAAAATCAGTCATTGAATCATTGATGACACTCACTACACTCTATACTCTTCTGTAAACTGCAAACAGTTTCACTTGTACTTGAACATATAGAATCAATACCCTTATGTATTTCTCTGGGGAAGTGAGAGAATGATTGTTTTAATTTCCCTAGTTGATCAAAAGGCATTAAATTGTGCTGTTGTGCAAGAGTGGATACAAAAGTGTTTCTCTGCATTTTATCGATGAGTGACCTGTCTGGGCAGGCGTTACGCGACCTTTCTGCCAAAGCATGCTGGGATAGGTTCCAGCCCCACCTCCCCATGAGCCTGAATGCAATGAGCCGTTTAGCGCAAAGATGGATGGGCTGGATATAATGATTTATTCGAAACCCCACTTGGGTGACTCAGATGGGCTGCGATTTTGCAGCGTTGATCTATATCTATAATTTTCTAATATTGTCACAGCTCACTGTCGACATTTTAATTTAGTAGCGTTATCATCATCCATCAAAGACAGACTGTACTATCAAACATGATGGATTTATTCCAGAGGCATTATGTTACATTTCAAGCCTATTTGCGACAGATGTGTGGATTTGTTTGTCCAATGCTGGATTGCATTAGGCTCTACACGCATTGTACCAGGTAACAGGAGCGGTGTCACCTGTTTCATAGGTTGGCCCCAGCAATATTATGTAACAAACACAAAGGCAGCTCAGGAATGTTAACACAGTATGATTTCCAATGGGATCTCGCTAAACCTGTTTGGTTTCCCTCCGCTTGTTTGCAAGGCACTACAAATGTAGCATTCTTTAGTAAGCTCAAGACAGATAGGAACAGTCGCAGCTTTGTGCACGCTTTTTACTTTCTGTCACTCTCTAAATTGGAAAAGTTTAGATTAAAAAAATATCAATTTCTGAAAACATCCAATAATCCGAGTTTCTTTAGAGATAATTCGCCGTAGTTTTTTCAATGTATCTGTCGTAGTTTAATGCTTTAGGTCAGAGTTTGTATAAAAATACAGCACCAATCAAAAGTTTGAAAACATCCTCTGACTTAATGTTTTTTCTTTTTTTTCCCCATATAAAAATGTCCTGGATTTCATCAAAGGAGTTCAACTCTTTGGGGATTTAAACCATGTTCCAATGTTGATTTCTCACCCTAAACAACACCAATGTGTTTTGGTTTTTTTTCCTCATTGATGCATTTCCAAGCATTCATTGCTTATTTTGCACTCCAACAGGAACGGAATAGAAACGGGTCTTTAGTGTGTGTAGTCTTTTGTCACTGTTTTGCATTTTAATGTCAGGAAAAAACATGTTTTTTGGGTCAGTCATTCTCTCGCATTCACCGCTGGGCTAGGCTCCAGGAACCCGCTTCCCTCGTGAGTATGAGCAGTCAAGAAAAAGGATGGATGATGTCATGAAGGGTGTGAGGCAGCCACACTGTGAGAGGTGCAGCTTCAATCAATTATCACTTTCACTTCTTGGTTAGAAATGTAGCTAACAGAAAACTTCATATTTAATAAGAATTTAAATGGCCAATGTGCAAAATGTAATTTGATTGCATATGCTTCACTGTCGAAAGTTTAAAATAACATGGTAAAAGCTCTTTAGGTCATTGACATTATGAAGAAATCTTGATAGAATTTTTTGGGTTCACATAAAAAATGTGTCTCAAAACAGAATGTTTTATCATTTAGCTTATTCCAATTGTGCACCTTTTGCCCAAATAATGGCTTTGCACATCTTGGTATTTCCTCAGTCAGCTCCATGAAGTGAATAATGCTTTATGATTTGAAATGACTTTCAAGCAGCTATGCATTTCAAAGAGGTAATAGCTTGAATTCTTTGACTTAGGCCCTTTTAATTTGAATGTATTTCCATACTTTCCGACTTGTTGTTCTTTGGGACAAGAATTGTAAACTGGCTGAGCAATTTAACAAAACATAACGATATTAAGTTCACTTAAGATTGACCCCTCAAATGGAAAAAACAACCAAATTATCACAGTTTTGTGTACCGGCAACATAACACCGTATGCTTGTGTAAACACAACTCTTAATGTATTTTTATAGCCGGTAGCACACTGAGGGGTGAATGCTGGCGAGTGTCCACGAAAGTATTGGCACTTTTGAGATCTTTCAGTGTTTGTTCAAGGTCAACCGAGGTCACACGGAGGTGGCCAGGCGTTATTATTTACGTGTTCAAAATTTCCTCGAGACAAGCAACATCTGGCAACATTGAACGAACCCTAAAAGAGATCAAAATAGCCGCTATATTCACAAACACTTGCCAGCGTTTGCCCCTTGGTGGGTTAATAGCCTAGGTCTTCTTTGTCACAGATGTGAATGTCTTTGTGCTCCCACTTTGTAACTCTTAGGTGTGAATGTCCCAATGTGATTGCCTGGAGACCAATACCGGGTGTGCCCCTCCTCTCGCTGGAATAAAGTCGAGTTTCCTCTTGACCTGAGCAAGATAAATGTGATAATAATGAACAAACAGGCTAGGGACACAATAAAAATGTCGTAATTAATTATTATGTCATGTTGTAGGTTTGTGGTAATGTTCCATCAGCACATGTTTGTCAAAAGGATAATTACAAACATGCAAAATTTAATTTGGTTTCATTCCTCATGCCCCAGACATGAGACACTCCTGCATCATTGAACTCCGATGCCATTTATTGTTATACATTTGCATAATCAAGCAGGAAAAATTAAGCATGTGCAGCTCATGCAATCTCTGAGTAAAAGTACGTTTGAAATTGTTTTTTCATTGTACTGTAATCATCTTTTTTCTCCAATTGACTGATTGCTAAAGCTGTGTCCAGAAAAAATCTGGATTCACTTTACATATTTACATACACAAGACAATATTGCCAAATGATTTCAAATCAATCAACTTAATCTACTTTTCCCTTAACCTTTAACCCTAACCTTAACCCATACCCTAACCCCTAACCTGATGACAAAATGCAATAACCCATTTTTACTCAAATCCGAATATTATGATTCAGCCTTAATTTTCAATGGCTAATTCATGTCTCAATTCAAGTTGACACCTTGTGCACAAATTCTCAGCACTAATTATTACTGAAGATGAAAAGGTTATCATGCATCCCTAATTTTCAGTTATGTTTTGGTTGCACCGAGGCCACTCAAAAAGAAAAGCAATGCCCACATTGTAATATGCATTTCTAAAACTTCCTGGACTGGAGTGTGCTGGTGGTTTGTCAGGAGGTTCAGGAGATCAGACATATCTATGATTGTTTGGCCTCGGCAGATTTGGTGCAACTGCATCCGCTTTTACCCCGAAAGCCTAAAAGGTATCTTTCAAACAGGTGTGATAAAACTTGGCAGAAATAGCCTCACATTTTTGTGAGAACAGAGCAGGAAACGTTTGCTTTTGTTTGACAGAGGCATAGATCTCCAATGAGCGCCCACAAAGTGAGCACAGAAAATAGTTACATTCAGCCTCAGGTCCACACCATGAATTCTATTTCAAGTGAGTGCATTTAAGAACTGCTCCATCCCATTCCCGTCGACAGCTCAGTGGATTGCCAGTGCAACACCACATCAGGGTCCAGGCATTATGTATGCATTATTCCGTTTTGAATGTCAATAGTGCTTTGGCCCTTTTATGCCGCAGGAGGGGGGTTCACTGTGACAGAATGGAGTGTGTGGTGGGGAATTCTCTGGTCCCCGCAGCCAACTGCAGAGACTTTGAAATCGGGTCAGTGAGAAACGCGGCGGAGGCAGCCAGCAAGGGCTTATCGACATGGACAGAAATAGTGAGTTTGATAGCTCACCATGAGAGTTTGGCCCGTGTTCTCCAGGGGAGGGAAGGGTGAGAGGGTAAATGTCAAATCAGACAAGTCAGCTGACAGGCAGCGGTGTTGCATACTGGTGGGAGCTGATGTGTTATAAGCTGTAAATGCATCAGTGGGATCAAAGACTGGATATCAAACAGTTTATTTGAAAAAATACATATTTTTCAGCCTTTTCTTTAAATACTAAAGTGCTCATAGGTTAGTTCAGCTATATCAAAATGATTATATTAGGAAGAGGCTGCTATCACGGGTATTGTCTCATTCACATCTTGCTTATGAATAGTTTCTCGGTTTTAGATGTTGACTAACTTTAGCGGGGCTGACCTTCTAAAATTCAGGCAGTGACAACCTAAACACATTTCTACTGATGCAACTTAAACCACTTCCATCTCTTTAAGACCAAGTATTAAAAAGCAAAAAGTCAGTCAGGACCTTCTTATACATAATTGCAATGGGTAGTCTTAGCGCAATAGTAACAATTGGAGTACTGTCATACAACATATGTGTGTTTCATTTTTGATTACGTAGTTGCAGGAGTAAGTGTTTAATGAGTATGCAAAATGTAACCAACTTCAAGCTAAGGAAACAAAGGTCGATATTAACAAAATTGTATCTCAACCCAAAACCTTTCTCCCACTACCCTAAACAAGGCATTCAAATTGTGCTAATACTGTATTGCATTTGTGGAATATATGAAAAGCAGCAAATTCCACCCATTTTCATCCATCTCAGGGGGTGGCAATTTTTCACTTGCTGTCGACAGAAAATGACATCACAGTTGCTCAGGGCTGCCGTAACAACTACTAAAAGAGGTGATTCATGATCACTGTGACAAAGGCAATCTAGCATTAAACTTATTTTGACAGCCGGTGGTGCTATTTCATTGTGCTGCTTTACAAAAAATGCTTCATTGATCACGCGACACCCTCCGATGTCTTCGATAGGATAAGTCAAAGAAGCATAAGCCTGCCTCCCTTGGCTAGCAACATGATTTTAACTGCTTGTGGCATTTCTGAGATGCCACAAATTCCTGCAGATAGAGATGGAGAGTGAGAACCCCTGAAAGAGACAACCAAAATGTTTGTTTTTTTAAATCATTTTAGTGCTCAACCCACCTATAAAAGAGACTCTTGCCGTTGTAATGAAAGGACATATCAAACTGGTGTTCCTATTTATCAGGAGGGACATGGAAGAGTGATGAAAGCCAATGTTTAGGTGATATTTTTATACTTTTTATCATGGTGAAGCTGTCTCTGGTTGGAATGCACAGGTCACGTAATCCCCCTGCACTGTGCCCTCCTATACCCTCATTTTAAGGGATTAAACCAGGACAAGTCTGGAAGAAACTTTCAAATAAAACTTGAGCTTTGTGAAATTATTCTCAGCATACATTTCTGCCTTCTGGCTTCATCCAAGATTCACTTAAGTATCTTTTTTTAAAAGCTACTTTCCTGGAATAATATCTTGACTTTTCATCCAGAGAGGAATGAATGACTGCGTGCTTTGCCTCAGACCATTACAACCTGCAGCTGTGCTGCTTGCAGCTGTGTGGGATGGGAGCAAATATGGAGTTTGCTTCCTTGTTTGATGTTATTTGATTGGATGAATGAACAATTACCCAGCAAGAGAAACATATACAAAGTATTGACAATGGATGGAGAGGAATTGCGGATTTTGAATATTTTTTTTAATTTTCCTGGTATATACAAGACACAGGTTGTACAAACTAACCTCATCTGATGATATTTGATGCAATAAGAAGGCATATATAAGACACATGTTGTACAAACTAACCTCATCTGATGTTATTTGATGCAATAAGCAACCAAAAATGAATGTTTCTTCAAATGGTGGCCTCAGTACTTACTTACTAACATACTGCACTTTACATTACTATAGATAAGTATCTAGTTTTTAGGTTTGTCTCATCTTGCGCACCTGCACTTTCTTATTGTACATGTAAAACGCAGAGGATAGTGAGAAACGCTATTTCGATTCCTTTGTATGTTAAGCACATGTGAAGAAATTGACAATAAACTTGACTTTGACTTTGACTTGACAGTATGTGTGTTTGATAATTTGATAAAATAAATTATAGTGGCTGGAATTTTCTGTGATTGCTACCACTGTGTCACGTTAAACATTGCCACAAGATCAGACATTGCATCTGTAAATTTGAAGTTCATCGTGCCAATATTGATAGAAGAAAATTCTGTTGTAGGTAGTATAGAATGCTAACCATGGAGAAAGGGGAGGTGGGGAATTTAAAAATACATATATAAAAGGAAAACCTGAAAATAAAGACATGCTAAGACTTGTCAAAACAAAAATCCATCAAAACATTGGTTGTAGAAATATCCAATAATGTTTGGAAGAGAAATTGAGTTAAATATGTTTTATTTATTTGTCTGTCTGTTTGTTTGCTTGCGGGTTGTTTTGTGTGTTATCACCTGTGGAAAATATGATCCAAAAAGGCTTTAACACAAAATAGCAATATTTCCTCAAAATCTATCCTGGAAACATTCATTTTGTCTGTCACTGTGGGAACCCCTTTCACTGATTGGCTGATGATTTTCCATTAAAATCATATGCTATAACTTCTAACGTGCCACAATCCACATGAATGTCAGTGGAATTCCTCGTTTGTGGTATTAAGTGTGGAGAAGCATCAAAGTAAAATATTTATTGACTTTTTTTTATCTTAAAGGCATTTGCTTAGTGCTGCTACGTAATTTTGAGTCATCTGGTTAGGGTATTTTTGGCAAGAGGAAAGTAGCTGTTTGAGCTGGTTTTAGTGTACGTGGACCTATGATAGCTCCTATCTGAAGGGAAAAGCTGGAAGAGGTGGTAACCAGAATGCAGAAGGTCCAAGACGATTTTTTCTTTTTTTGCAGAGGTCCAAAGTGTCCAATTTTGTCCTTAAAGCAAACACATACTTGGTGTTGAACTAGACAAACTTGTAAACCACTGCAAATATATTGACCAACAAATAAAATATTTGTAACCAGACTGGAGGAATCTGAAGCGGTGGCAGTTCAACCCACCTGTCTTCAATGAAATGTCAACACGGCAGGGAGATATGAAAAATTCAACATGTCTGCTCTTATGAAAAGAGACAAGGAACAATTTGAGTAGCATCACTCCTAAAGATTTATTTTTTTAGCTGTGGTCGGTGGCACTGAGAAACCACTCAAACTTCAAGAATAAAAGGAACTTTTGAAATACCACCCATAAATAGTGTATACATGCCATTTTGCGTAATACATTTGGCAGATTGTACTAGCTGTCCTTTCTTTGCCTGTTAACCCCTGCCAATTTAAATGTAATTACTTTTAAGGTTGTTAAATTCGATGAATGATTTTAGTGTTTCCTTGAACTAATGATAGATCTAATGGGAAACAACTGTGCAGCATTTAAGACACAAAATAAGCTTCATTAAGCATCACTGACTGGTGTAATAGCCAATGGTCTGTATCATTTAATGGCTGTCTCCTTGGGTTTCTGTTCAATTAACAAGATAATCTCTCTGGCAGGATTTGTTGTTCGATCGCAGAAGTCGTTTTTCAAAGTTAATTAAGTTAGACAAATTTCTCTCCCCGGGAAATGATGAAATGATAATTAAAGATCATTTAATTGGCAACATGCTGCAGGTACACTAACTTTCGAAAAATATTACATCTTAGCGTCAATCAAAAATGAGCAATTCATTTGTTAAAGATGGGGCCTCGCGTGCATTGGTGGGTTGGGGGATTTGGATTTTTTATTATTCAACGTAGGTTACTGAGAGTTTGGCTTTTATTTTCTGAAGCCGCTTATCCTCACAAAGGTCACAGGCTTACGGGTGCTTGTTCTAGCAGGCTTCGGGCAGCAGACGGGGGACACCCTGAACTGGTTGCCAGCCCATTGCAGGGGTAACAGAGATGAACAACCATTCACGCACCCAATCACACCTAAGGACAATTTAGCATGTTCAGTTCGCCTGCTGTGCATGTTTTTGGAATGTGGGAAGAAGCCGGAGTAGCCGGAGACTCGGATTCGGACTGGGAAGTTGATGAGAAGAGATGTTTCTAGATCTCTCATAATACATGTTTTTGCCCTTTTTCAATAAATTTATGACACTAATTTCTGAAAGATTGTCCTCATATCAACCTTACCTTAAGTATGTGTGTGGTTGCGCTGTCCTTCTCTTTTCCTGGGTTATGTTCAATACATGCATGTATGCATGATCCTGTCCCAGTGGCCACTGTAAAAATGGGCATTAATGACTCTTGACTGCCAAATAGCATTCTTCTGGGAAGGCTTTTAATGGATGATTCAAAGTCCTGTAAGGAAATATTTAATTCAAGCAACTGATATTTCTTTAAATAGACCTTTGAGAGATGAACTTTTGTGTCCTCCCTTAGAGAGAGAGTAGACAGACTTGATTGAATGGAAAATAAATGGATGGGGGTTGTTACTGTGTGTCTTCATGTCTCCCATCCCCCTTCCTTTTGTTGAATACATTTTTAGGCCTAGCAATGAATTATAAAAGCATGAGAGAGATGCTAGATTTTTTTCAAAGTATATTCAAGTTAGAAATCTGTATTTTTAGGTACTACTCAGCTTCAGATTTGCTATTCCAGTATTTCACAAAATACATAAGATTATTCTGCTTGCTGCTCCTTCGCTTTTGGTTCTCCTTTCATCCCAGCAGGAAGGTGAGCACAAATTTAGGGTTAGGATCTGATGTAATACCCCCCTCATACAGTTAATACAGTTCATTTTCCTCCATATCATCTTCACAGTAGTTGATGAAATCATCTTATCCTTTTTCATATGCACATGGGTTAGATTTATACTGTGTGGTCTTTTGTGGACTTCATGGTGGACAACTGATTCCACAGCCTTCCTGTGTGGAGTTTACATGCTCTCCTGTGCTTGGGTTTGAATGGGTTTTCTCTGATTACGTTTATCTAATAATCTTCAAAAATAATGAATCTTAGATTAATTGAACAATCTAAATTAGCCCTGGGTATTGTTAAGGACGCCACAATCCAATTTGATACTTTATTGATTATTCATAATGTGATTTGATTTGGTATTGATTGAAAAGCTTAAGTATCACTTCAGTGAGTTTTATTTTCATACTCATGTTAGTCACCTGTACACCACAGCATTTGAAAAGATAAAACACAAAACAAAAACAAAACTCCTGCTGGCAGGCAAGTAGCAAAAGGGATGAAAAATCAGAAATCCTAAGTGGCATTTCTGTCAAATTTGTCCTCACTCATTACTGTCAGTCATCCCGTTCGTGATAGCAGAACTGGTCCCGCTGGTATGTTTACTAACTGCTTTCAAGATGCATCTTGGGAGGCTGTTTTTCCTGCTTTGTTTACTGTTTGTTCCCTCCTACCACACCCAAATTTCCAGGTTTGTCTTCCTTAATTGGTTGTGATTTTCTGATGTTTGTTGACAGGTGGAACAAGAAATGCAGCCATAGCAAATAGATTCATACAATAATTCAGGATATATGTTAGATTTGTTTTTGAATAAATTTAACATTTTTGAAAAAGAAAATGATTTTTAGGTTTATTACATGAATTAAAATTGTAATTGTCCAGAATGACTCAAAGAACTTGAGATTTTCATATTGCCCAGCCCCACTTAGAGAGTAGGACATCAAGACGTGTTTAAATTGCACCAGAACCCATCAAAAATCACTGCACATAGCATCAATGACTAATCTGCAGGGGATACATGGAAAGATTTGACAATTTATTTGATATACCAAAGTCAGAGCAGCCGCATGTCAACTCAAGTTCCAGGGGCAGGAGACCCAAGTTATACAATATTGGCACAACACCAGGACCCAGCAAGAAAGGTTGTATAATTGTCTTTTTAAGTGCAATAGATAACATTTAGCTTTCATTAAAGTAATAACACAACCACCAGTCACCAGATTGGCTAACAATTACAATTGTCAAATAGAGACTGATAAGAATTCATTGCTTTTTTATGGGGACTAACAGGACATTGTCTGTGTTTTTTTTAGAAGTGGTACGAGACATATGGGACAATGCACTGCCTGTTAAGATATTGTATCATAGTCAAAGCCAAACATGAGGGAGTCAGCCACAAGAAATATACTGTACATTATTGTGTACTTATGGCACAATTAACATGACACAAATGGCCTTGGTACGTTTTTATTTTAAAGTTTCTCACAAAAGCATCGGCATAATCATGAGAATGCTCAACCAACTTGATAATTTTTCGTTCCCTGAGTGAGAAGGCTCCATTGTGAACAATGTTGTTCTGGAAGTTTACTGTCAATTCAGGGTGCTAACTACAACATCAAGCGACGACCGAGGTTTTATTTTTTTATTTTTTCATTTGACATTCTTTGACATTCCTTTTTCCTTGATTGATTGTATTTTTTTTTGTCCTTTTTTTTGTGTGAAGTCTCATGCAAGTGACCTAAATAGCTAGGTGGGCAACGCATTGAGCATCCCTGATATACTGCATATGTATTGTGCTAAATGTGCATAGAATTACTCTACCACTAGGTGGCTTTAGCATTTTGGTGTTGATATATTTTCCCATTGCTAAATTTGAAGAGTATTGGGTTAGAAGTGAAACGGGTGGGTGCTGCCAAAACCCACCGAGCCAATGATGAGTGATGCACCACAAGCTCATTTTAATGACAAAAAATCTATGAAGATTACCATGCAACGTCAGTCTCTTCAGGCAACGTCTCCAATACTGCTCATGATTCTTTTGGCACATTACGGGTCAACCCAAATCACACACTTGATTCAGATCAGTCCTCTTCAGAGGGTAATCAATCCATTCACTCATCACAACTAATGTCATCAGTACAGTATGTTTGGTCCTGAATTTCTGAAGCCGGCCGGAGATTGTCCCGACTGGGCCAGCTCTCTCCTGTGCTGGCTGAGCCAGCATTGGCACTCCTGAGCCATACCAGTGACCCTTGTCAGAGGCTGTTTAATTTCTCTCCTTGCCTTTTGTTTTTGGCCAGACAGACATCTCCATGGCAACAGCCAGAATGGCAAGTCTCACTGCACTCTGCTCTGCTAGGATTTGACCAAGGAATGGCGCTGGAGCAGATATACTGTACACTGATGTGCTATTTGCCTTTTGTTCTAACAAGCCCGGTCTATAAATAGGTAAATAAGAACACAGCGAGCCAGAGAGTTGAGCGGGGTTTCAAAAGCCTGTACTTCTATCATTATCTCACAGGCCATCTTGTTCCTGGAAGCCCCTCATGAATAGAGCGAATTAACAGCAGCCGTCCACAATTGAAAAGATTGTTGTGAGTCAGCCGCTTTATTGCCCCGACAGCATTTTGTTTAGATGGATGGAGACCGACCTGTGATGACCCATAAGCCAACCACACCCACCACCACCAAACTTCCCTCCTCTTTTTGACTCACTATCTATCTCTCACCATTTTCCCTCTGAGCCATTGTTTACAAATGATTAAGCATGAGTAAACATTAGGGATTGGGACGAGATCGCACAAAGCGAGATCTTGCGAGTTCAAACTCCACAAGATTTCTCGTTCCAGCATGCCACGAGATTCATTTCCTTTTCCATTTTAGTAAGGTACGGCTTAAGGAGCCAGAAGTGTAATGGAGGGAATCGAGGTTGATGGATGGGCGTGAGTGCTAACTCTCGTATAGAAGGTGGCGTCATGCACCTAAACAGTGTTTGCAATCTGCCAATAATTGAAAAGTAGAAGGAGAAATGCAGGATGCTCCGATTTACTTTTAAATCATCTGTGTGGCAACATTTTGGTTTTCCAATTGAGGAACAAGTTTTTGCAACACCACTGGACCCCACAGCCAATGACTTGGTACAGCTGTAGTAAATGCAGTAAACTAACGCGGCTAACATGTTTATGCTACTTTCACTGAGCGTTTAATGCGACCTCAGTTGCCAGTTCGCTTCTTTTCCACAGCAGGTGGTATAGTTAGTGCTCAAAGAGCACAGTTGGCCCCTTGCATTGTTGACATGCTTATATTTCTAAAAAAGAACATGACCATTAAAGATGAGACAAATCTTAGTTTGCTGCATCATGGATGGCTTTTTGTCATGCGCACAAGTAAAATCGTTGTAAAAAAGCTGTAGTTACCATTTGCATTAATGTTTATTGATTTGGCACTTTTTAAACAATTTTTTTATTTTGTTCATGTTCAACTATTCTGAGAAATTAGCCGCTAGCTAGCAGCACTCGAGTGCCCGATTACTTTTCAGAAGCAGTTGAATAGATGTTGATCAAAACTGCATACTTTGATGCTGTCATCATGACACGATTGCTGTTGCTACTGATAAGTTTTGAACCTACCAGACACATTGACTATGTGTCTTCTGTGGTTCACTTGGGGAGAGAACTGGAGAGAGACAGAGCAATCCATTCGGTAAGTTGATAGATGAAGTGAGGGAGCAGTTCGTTTTAGAGTGGACGATGCAGATTAGATTAAAAAAAAAAAGTATGAAGCACTGTGGTGACCATTTATGGAACAAGCCGAAAGGCAAATATGAAACCCGTTTGAGGCAGTGATGCCAATGTGGGGACATTCTCGCTAAATCTGGCATCTTCCCAAAGCTCCTTGGCAACTTATTTTTTTGCTACCAAAGTGACTAGTGAAACGTTTTGTGACTTTTTCTGGTGTTTTTGTCTTAAATCATGAAGTTATTTTGAGAAGTGAAGGCTTGTTTCAAAGGCAACATAGAATAACCCAACAGAAGAAAGTTCATTTGCCGTTCTAAAGATTTTTTTTTTTTTACTGACTTTTTATCTTTCCAATGACATTATTCGTATCCCCTACACTACAGTGTCCGTACAAGTTCATGCAAATTAGGTGATGACATCGTTTTCCTAATTAAAGCGACTTTTAGGACAGCCAATATCTACTTTCCTTGCTGGAGAGTTGGAAACACTGGCTTGAGATGTTACCATGATAAAGAGGATCTCCCATAGGAGGTGCAAGACAATACAGGAACTTGAAAATTGTGCAGCACCTTGAGAAACTTTTAGAATGAAAACAAAACAAATTAAAAAAAAATAAAAGTGGCACAATTTAACATCTAATTTATAATGGCACACAATAATAATGACTACCGCAGTTATTGCTAGTGAGTTATTGCTCATTTTTGTTGTGCCAGGTAAAGACATCTCCAAATACGCAGTCTGACTTCTCGCCAAACTCCCACGCGTTTACCAGCGAGCTGCTCAGGCACGCCGAGTAGTGTCCCACATGAACGCCCGCCGCAGGGAATCAGCTGGGATTTGATAAGAACATATGTTCTGGTGTTAGGGAAAAGAGTGCCGACATCCCCTGGGGCGAACCGATCACTGCGCCAGTGCTTTCCGAATCTCCAGGCAAGACAGACAAGTCCATGCTTTTACCTCATTGTCAATGTCAGTGGATTAATATATGGATCACAGCAGAACGAAATAATTGGGTGAGAAGTGTTTTAGATAATATATTTTCTTATATGCTCTCATTTGATATATATATATATATATATATATATATATATATATATATATATATATATATATATATATATATATACACACACACACACAGTATAATATATATAGCCACAGAAACAAATTAAAAACAAGGCATCCTGTTTTGGGGGTTCCAGTAAATAACTGTTCACAAAAATAAACCATTAAATTAATTATTAATAAATATTTACCCCCCAAAATAATCAACATAAAGTGTCATACCTGTTCTCAAAAAGAAATAATTCTAAATAAATATTTGTCCACAGAAATATATTCAACTTAAAATGTCCTCTTTTTGGATCATATTAGAGATATGTTCACAAAAATAAATCATTAACTTGACAGGTAATGAGAGGTGGCACATGACAAGTTGGGTCGAACCATTCTAGTATGTGGGAGAATCTGGCTTTTTACATTAATGAAATTGAATAATCTAGTGAACATGAAGTTTGTTTTATGTACTTATATTTTCCTGAAACAATTAATGAATTTAATAATTAAATTATTTTTATAGGATTTTAAGCGTGTTTGTTTGTTTTATTTAAAATCTCGAGTACCCCCTGGATTTCCTACAAGTAACCCCAGGGGTACCCATTTGAGAACTACTGTGCTAGGTTGTCTTTTTTGCTAGGGCTAGCTCCTTTGCTAAGCAAAAAAAGGCTGTTTATAAAACTAGGCTTAATTGAGAAAATTACTATCCTATTTAGACTGGCATCAACTAACAAGTATACCTCACCTCGTAAAAGGGCTCAGTTAAGATTGAGACGCCACTTTCCGAATAGACTTCCACACCTAAATGATTGAAATAACTCAGAAATGTAGTGACCTAAATAAAAAGTGACACATGGCGTGTTACCAGACAGTGTGTGTGCTAGCAGGTTAGGTATTTTTGCCTACAACTTGAGGTTTGGGGTGTGATTCATGTGTGTCATATCAGCTCGGTTGTCACTGAAAATATCTTGAAACAGTAATGGAAAATCAGTTCTGGATGGGTATATAACCCTATATCTGTCTCTATTTTATGTGTCATCTACTATTTTATGTAATATAAACCTCTTGATTACTTTAATTTTCCCCCGCTATTTGTAAAGCTAAGATTTGGTTTTAACTGCTGTTAGAGTTTGCAGGGATTTTACATGTCTTCAAATCACTGATGTTTTTTGGGGTGTGTGTGTATTATATACTGATTATTGGGGCTCGCTTTATATCATCTCACATTCTTTGATGCCTCGTGAGCTGAATTGAGGGCTCTCCTGACATCATGCGGCAATATAATTCGAAACTGCAGCTTTAAAGGCATTGAGAGATTCAATTGAAAAACGTTCTTTCCCGTGCGTCTCCAGGGACCCAGCTCACTTGAGGACCTGACCAACACGCAGCAGCCCAGAGGCCGCCACAGTTTTGTCCAGGAACACTTTCAGGCCCAGTACAGGTAAGAATCTATAGAGATTTCTCGTTGTATGCAATTTGATTATTTGGTTAAATATATTGAATATGTTGCTTAATAATTACTTTTATGAATAACATTATGAATCATGAAATTCATCTTGAGTCCAAACCTGCTCAGCATTTAAATCCTAGACCTTTGTTTGTGATCAGGTTTCTGCAGTCTCAGTTCATACTTGCATTCGAATTGGCAACCTTGGGGCAGCGTTCGTATTCTTTGTGCGTACACAAAAGTTCATGTCTACCATTTCTGTGGCCACTTGATATTAAGCAATAGATGGTTCCGCTACCCTCTATCGGACGTGATGCCACATAGCCTTGAATGGCACGCAAGAAGAACGGATAGAAATGCACAAGAGTCTCATTTGAGCCAGGGGAGAAATCCTCCTGATTTAATCCAATACCCTGTACACATTCAATCAGATAGAGCAGCAGTGAAAGGAGCAACAAACACACGCGCACTGACACACACACACGAACACACCCAGTGGGTTTGTAATCACCTGTTTGATTGACAGCTCCTGTTAAGTCCGCAGCAGTGTTGAATTGGTGCTTTAACAGTTGGACATTCTGTCACTGATTAGCTGCCTTAGCGTCACAGCTAACAAGCTTATCGTGTAACTGCAAGAATCGCAACATTGGGGGACACGAGAAAAAGATATTGTTTTCACTCCTCTACTTCATTGAGGGGCTTCTTAAGGACTAATGTATACTATTTGAATGTAGTGTATACCGTTTTAATTTTCACACACAGTATAGCCGGTGTAAGTGTACGAGAGTCCTTTGTGTATCACAGTGAAAATAATGCATGCTTGTGTCAAATGGAGAAATGGAGGTCACATCTGGAACATTTACATAATTCAAACAAAAATCTGTTATAAATGTCAGTGTGATGTCTTCATTAAACAATCACTTATTACTAATGAGCTATGTTAATTATTAAAAGTGCAACAACAATAAAATATGGGTTCTTGCCATTGCGAGGCTAACCGCTAGTTTAGCTATCTTTGTAAACTAACTGCGTGGCTAGTTACTTGGTAGGCTAAATGAAGTTCATTTGCTTGGCTTTTCTGTTGCCGGACTAACTGCTAGGTTGTGTGTGTCCTCTAGTTGAAACTTAACAACATAATTGAATGCGATCGCGCCCACTCGCATCACCTCAAATGTGTCAATCATGCCACCCGACACAGTTCTCACTCTACGTGACCTCACACTGACATTACATGTAAAGTCAATGAAAAGTTCAATTCATGCTCGGTCTAATTGTAGTGTCAAGAGACAACAAGGCTGCTGCTGGAATTGCTGCCACTTCTTAGTTAATTCATTTCCTACACTAAATTATTAGGCTAATTGCTTGACATTGCTGGTTTAATTGGTTGGCTCTTTAATTTTTTTTTTTAGTAAAACATTACCATTTTTGTTTAATTTAATAGCTGCATTGTTTTTCATGTATGATGTTTACAATCACATTTTGTCACTTGTTCCTGACTTAAAATGACAATAAATGTGCTTGAGTTTCATGATTATGGCCGTCACCTGAGTGCTGAGATGTGATTTGATTTCTGTGATGTAGTAGTCAGTTGATCGCAAATGGAAAGAATGTTTTTTAATTGCGTGTGTAAACAGGCAAAATATATCACAATAACACGCAAAATTTCAGGTTTTTACTACTGATAATGGGTAATTAAGTAAAGTATCCCTTTACAAACAAACAATTAAATAACAATGCTAACATTGTTATTTACTGGTGATGAAAGCCATGAATTAAAACAACAGAATCAGTGGACCTGGCAGCCCCACTAATGTTCATGTTGCCTAGCAACTGAAAACAATTAAAGCATCCACCAATCCATTCTCTGAACTGCTTATCCTCACCAGGGTCACTTGATTTTCATTTTGTCTCTAATCATTTGCTGCAAACGTATCTCGCTGCTGTGATAGTCAGGCGCAGGTGGCCATCTGTAACAACAGAGCAATTTCATTCACTGGGTTTTGTTTGTGTCGCATTTGTCGACCCGCGACTGCCACTCAGTCTTTTCCGTCTTAAGCAATTGGTCTCCCTTCCTGTCATCCTTCCCCGTTTCTTTCATATCTTCCATAGATGCTCCTCAGAGGGAGTCAGCGAAGTTCTCTGATCTGAATAAATGTTTGCGATTAGAGCCCGTGCTGTCTTGTGCGTTGGGCTGCCGACGAGGGAGTCTGCGCTCGCCCGTGTCGCCACGCTTGTGTTTGAATGCATTTTTGTCGGAGCCTCGCTCTTCTTCTCTGTCTGTCACTCTGACTCTGTGGTGTCTATTTTTAATGGCCTGTTGTCACCAAGACATCATCTAGCTCTAAACAATTGTATCTAACATGTATGATGGATGGCCTTATATAATGCATGTTGAACGAAAATAGGTCATACATCTATATCACAAAATCATCTGAATTGCCGCCCCAAATATTTAAAATCACAGTAAATAATTGTGAGTTATGGACCAAACCAATATCCATTTCCAAGTTGAAAATACAGTAAAAATAATCAATTAAATTTTTAAATCCAATTCATCGATTAATCTACACAGTTACTGACAGCTAATCGAACACTAAAATACTCTGTAGTTACAGTCAAGTTTCCCCATTTCAGGAGCCTCTTTTGCTTTCTCTTTTGTACCCTTACCTGGCCTTATTTCAAGGTAATACTAGTCTGCTATCTTGGAGGAGTCTCACGATCAGAAGCTAAAAATGACAAATTAGAAGAATATTAAACTGCCATTAATTTTCATGAAAATGTAGAGAAAATTCTATATTGGAATAGGTAGGTCTTTCTTTAAAATGATCTGTCATTGTTTTGCATTGGGAGGTGGTACTATATAGCAAAGTACTTGTGGTATCAGTGATTATTTACGAGTTGAGTACTTGTACTGGTATCTGTCTTGAAAAAAGTGGTATCGAACATTCCTGCTCTTTTGCCAATACTTTGTGTTTTTTCAGCTGTGTGTTTTTGGATCATTTTCCCTTTTCAAGACACACAACAAATCTCTCTGACACACACAAGCGAGCACATTTCTCTCCACAATTCCTTGATTGTCTTAAATTCATTGTACACTTCACAGACAAGACATCCTTTGCCAGATTAAACAGAGCAGGCCCAGAAAATAAATGTACTTTTAAATTGCTTGTATAAAAATAGTTCTCTGGAATTCCTGCCCACCCATCAAGTGTGAAATTAAACAAACAGCTAAATCTTTTATCTATAATTGTGCTTGAGTGAGCCGTTCATAATAAACATCCCAGAGTGTCTCTGCTTTTGACATTGCTCTTCTAGCTGTATGAAAATCACTCAGAATCTGGGGTGTCTATATACATATTTTATTATGGTGTCTTCACTCTTCATGTATTCACCTCTATAATTAACAAAATATTAATTGGCTGCTTAATTTACAAATGAAATCAAATCCACTGTTGATGGTTTCATAAATGGTGGATAGGCTTAAATTAGCTAGTGGTGACTCTGCATAATGCATTTAGTGAACATCTCCTCCTCAAGAATCTCTAAGTCAGCATCTTCATTTTGGCTCATTGACTTTGTTGATTAAAGTTTATTTAAAATAATCTCAATTTATAATGAACACAGTGATTTATTCAACGAGTTTGCCATCATTGATGACTGTGGATCTTTCTAATGAAAGTTGGTGGATGGAATTGATGAATGAAGTGTGTGTGCGTGAGTGCGTGTATGCCCTGTGGGGACCAAATCCTGGGTTGTACTTTCATTTTAGGGACCTCTTGCAACCTTGCACCACGCACTTTTTGCGGGACACAACAAGTTCAGCCCTCTTTATGAGGGTCAAGACTTGCTAAGAAATGCATTATATCAATGGCATGTCCCCACTATGATACAAAACCCTCCTTGTGTATGTTCCCTTGGTTTTTGCTGCATCCAACCAAATGCAGTGTTTTGCTGTCTTTGTGGAGATCACTTAAACTTGTGGGGACGAATTTGGTGAACCCCAAAAGTTCAGGCCTTTTTTGGAAGGTCATTCCTTGCTTTTCGAGTATAGGTTTGGGCTGAAATTTGATTGCGATTAGGTATAGATTTTGTGTTCAGGTTAGGTGCTAGGAAATGCATTATGTCAATGAGATGTATCCACTACGATTAGAAAAAAACAAAAAAAAATTGTGTACGTGTGTAAGGAGCTTGACTGTTGCTGTCAGTGTCCTTTTGCCGTTTTTTTCTCAACTTTGTCAACTTGGCTGTCCCATGCCTAACCTTGTGTTCACGCATGCCCCAATTGAGGTCCTTTGCACTTTGTTGTCATTCCCTTTGTAGCTTTGCTCAACTGCTTGTGTTTTCCCATCGTTGTCTGACACCTCCAGCTGCCGTCATCATCACCTAATTTTTGCTTCTTCTTTTTTTGCAGAGGGCTGGAAATAATCAGCTGGTCTTGTTTTTGTTTTGTGCTCAAGATCAGAACAGCAGCCCATTTTTGTTATCCAGATGGCCTAATTCAAGGCTTCTCATCCACACTGTAGTGCATGCAAATTACCAGACTGTGAACTTATCTTGCACACTGACGCCATGCTTAAGAGGTTTTTGAGTCTGCACTGATACTTTATATCACTCGGTCCATCGGGTCAACCCTGCGTATGTAAGCCATTTCTACTCCCTAATGGGTACTTCTCTGCAAGATTTAGGGGATATGAGCCTTGTGGCAGTGGACTCGAATGCACTGAGAAAAAAATGCAATTCAGTATCCTAAGTATGGTACAAATTCGGTAATATAGGATTTCCTCAAATAGTGGGCATCCCTCTACATAATAGACGGTGTGTTCCAATTAGTCACTTGGTGAGTCATCCACCTAAGAGAAATGCCTCTCTTGTGACAATGTGTTTTTATTGTATCATAAAAACTAAGGGTTATCTTTCCTTACAACAAAGAAAAGTGCTTTTATTGAGCAGATGCAGTATACAAAGGCTTCTGACTAACACAACAGCTGCTGTCCGATTTACACTAAATAGTGATCTGCTTCACAATCTCAGACATACATTTATTGCCTTTTTTTTTTTTACCAGCATGTATGAAAAAGCCCTTAGGCAAAGAACCGCATGCTGCTTCAACACATCTAAAAACAAATGCATTATCCTTAACATATAGCAGCCCATGATATCTTCCTATTTCCCCTCTGGAGACTAACAGCAGTTAACTGTAATTACCTTAGGTTGCAGATATTATAGTTGGAGAGTTAACTTGCAGAGTAAATTAATCTCTGTGGAAAACCTTAACAGCACATGTCACCTCTCATACAAATATATTCCTCTTTCCCCAAATATTTTCTTTTTTATTTTATTTTTTTAAACACACACAATTAAAGCTTTCAGGTCAAGTTGAGGATGCACCATTTGATAAAACGGTTATTTGTTGTTTGTTTTTATATAGGTCCAAGCAAATGTTGCAAAAACAATATCCTCAATTTTTTTTTTTCATTATTTAAATATTTACTGAATTGTGGAGTAGTGGCATTTGCATGTTCTCTCCATGTGTTCTTCCCACGTGGGTTCCCTCCAGGCACTCCGGCTTCCTCCCACACTCCAAAAAACATGCATGGCAGGTGAATTAGACATACTAAATTGTCCATAGGTGTGATTGGGTGTGAGAATGGTTGTTTGTGCCCTGCGATTGGCAGGCAACCAGTTCAGGGTGTCCCCCACCTATTGCCCGAAGCCATCTGAGATGGCACCAGCAAGCCTGCGACCCTTGTGAGGATAAGTGGCTCTAGAAAATGGATGGATGGATTGATGAATTGTTGGTTAAAAACATTCTTCAACTATTTTAATAAATTGACATAATTACGACGCAACCCAAATAATTAATCAAAAAAGAATGTTTCATAATGTGGATACTTCAAATTATATATTGTTTGCCCAGATAACAGCTGTGTATTTTCAGTCACCTTCATGATGTGAATTTTCTTTTTAAGATTTGTAGTAACTTAATGTTCACAGCTGTGCATTGTCAAGTGTTGGTAATAATTTCTAACATTTCTTGGCCTCTATTATGCATTTGAGATCATTTGCACATGAAGATATTTCCACCTTTTGACAGGCACTGTACAATGGGGGAGAAGGTATCCTTTGATTAAAAGGAATTATATTATATTAGGTAAAAGTCAAATATTATTCTCTGTTTTCTTGTCTTTTCTCCCCAGGTCATCTCTGACTTGCCCTCATTGCCTTAAGCAGAGCAACACCTTTGACCCCTTTTTATGCATCTCCCTACCCATTCCTCTGCGACAAACCAGGTGATGTACGGCAAAACACAAGTTCCAAATCCGGCACCCACTGTTGAACTACTGTGAACACATAAACTAAAAACATATACATGTCATGCATTATAGGGATACCAATTGTAAAAGTTACTGTTTTTCGACCCGAAAACAGACAGGACACAGAGATGTAAAAGTAGAATGTATTATTTATATACAAATATCCAGGACGTTGAGGATCTAGAGAACAAAGATCCACATGATTAATTCAGTGTCACAAAATTTTCTACAATCATCTCTAATAAATATGTCCTTGTTTTGTGCCTCCTGCTGTCGGACCACAGTGGGACTAACGAATTGTGTTCACTCTGACAACCCTCGGTCCATTTCATTGCACACACAGTTAGCTCGCACACAGGCTGGTGTGAGTCTGTGCTCTTACTGCAGTAGTATTGAAGAAGAGACATGCTGAGACGCAGGTCTCCACAGTACAAGCAAACTAACATCAGGTCACCGATGTCCGTATCCTGCAGATAATGCCAATTATACAATTAAAAAAATAAATACTCGCTAAACTTTAGTACTTTTGGGTGGCTTTGGATTTCTCCGACTTCAAAGGCTTCACAAATAACAGACAAATACATACAATATTATCTCACTTGCTCAAAGCAACAACAAAGATGGCTTCTCCATTTCCTGTTGCTTTCTACTCTTTCGTTCTACACTCTCATCTTGTTTCTATTTCTCATATTGCTGTCTCTTCCGGCAGCATCCTACATTATTAAAACAACAACGCATAATTTAGTGGAGTTGACTTGAGTTGAGTTGAAGAGATGTGAAAATAATCCAATTAGATATAAACTCACACTCAGACAAATTAGATTATCCATGCTGGTGAAATTGGATTTTCTGCAACAGCGTCACAAATCAACTATTCCTTCCCCCTAAATTGCATGTTACATATCAAAAGATATTAAAATGTACAACAGGGCCCATTTTTCTAATTTTTTGGAGTCTTTTGTTTTTTTGGACTCAAGTGCCTTTGTTGTGCAAATTTCCGACTGCTGCAGGATTTATGTTGCTTGTGGTGTCCTCAAGGGCCGCTAAATCATTTCTCATTTCTTTACAGTATCAATATACAATATCATATTTACTCAAAAAAGGCCATTCCTCTAATAGATGCTATGCCCTAATTAGTCACAGGGGGCGTCAAACACCTCCCCTTTTTTAGTCCTGAAAAAGTTCATCTTTGGCTGTGTTTACATAGCCCTTTTAAAACCTGAATATTGGCAATGTTTGTTCTTTTTACCTTCCTGTAAAAAGGTCATCTGTTTGTACTCTGCTCATGCTCCAAACACAAGGAATCTGGGTTTGTTGGATACTAAACTACTTTTCGAGTTTTATGGTACAGATATTTCTAAACAGGAAATAAATTGTCATGCCTGTGGAACCCATGCCTCAGACCATGTGGTTGCCTCACCCCCTTCATGACGTCGTTCAATGATGACCGGCCACGAAACATCCATCCATCAATCCATCATCTTGACTGCTCATCTTCACAAGGTTCTCGGGTGCAGGCATTTTACTGGCATTAAAATGCAAAACAGTGCCTTTGCAGCCCTCTCACTAACACCCGCTCCTCTTATCAAATCGGTTCCTGCGGGAACACAGTATTCATAACAATAGTTCCACTCACCTACAGACGCTGAGAGAGTCTGACTGTGTGCTCCCAAACACATATTTTTGCCACTTTGGCGTTTTCAACAGAAAATGCTGTTTACTTGGCCGACTCCAGAAACAAAACAATACAAAAATAGATGAATAAGGTCAGCATGTATTTACTGGCAAGTCATGTTTATGTGATGGGGCGGGGCTACTCCTGAGCGCACAGAATAAGGAATGTTTAGGGTAGCTTCAATGAAGGGAAGTAACACTTTACAGTGTTTTGGGTGAGAAATCAACATTGTGAATCGCTTACATTCTCCAAAAGGTTGAACTCCCATGTTACAGCCCTTTTTAAATGGAGTTGCTGTCATCTCCGGGAATGTTAAAAGATTACCTATAGTCTAACTTGTTTACTTTTAAAAATCAATAATCAGGAAAGCAACTTACTTTTTCGAGATATCTGTGGCAACACTGGTGCTGGATCTTTAAAAAAAAATAAAAAATTCTATGCCAATAGAGCAAGTCTTCTCTGTTGACAGGCCAATGTGTGTGACGCTGGTATTCAGTACCAAGGGTCAGCGGTATCTCAGAGTTGGGCTTGCTGTGCCTCTCTTTGGTTCACTGTCCACTTTGAGAGCCATGGTAGCAGAGGAAGGAGGCATCTCTTCACACCAGGTAATTTTTTTATTTTTTACAGAACGTTTTGGTTGAATTCCAATTGTTTCACTGACTTTTCATTTGAGGGTTTACTGTTATTGAACTTGAGAGCTTTTGTAATTCAGAAATCCACATTTCAGAACTCCATTTCGCTCAAATTAAATGAAGAATTAAAATGTGATTATCTAGAAAGTCTCATCCCATCTGCTTTTCCAGGTGATCCTGGCCGAGTTGTACTCCACGGGATTCCAGCGTTCCTTCTCAGATGACGACGACCTGACAGCTATCGCTGACAGTGACGTCATCTACGCCTTTCAGGCGCCGCCTCTGCATGGTCGTGGAGGTTCTGCGCCACACTCAGGTACCCATGGTAACAGGATATGCGTGTCATCATCACCCCAGCCCATACTCATCTTCACGATCCAAATGCTCTCGTGTTGTGCCGCTCTCTTTTTGCCGTTTTGATTGACGAGCATTCCCACAGACACATTCAGATTCATGAAACGCCCACCTTGCCGTCTGTGTGTGTGCCGCCCGTTTTGCATACTTGTGCATTGTACTTCTTTATGCATGAAAGCGTCTCAGCTTCTTTGATTGCCTCGATGCCTCAAAGCCACCTGGTGTTTTGCGTCATTCAAAACTATTTTTATTTTTACGCTAGCTACTAATCACCCGAATGAAGGAAGACACATTTGAACAAAATTACATGACAAAAAGTTGTTGTTTTGTTTTTTTCTTGAGAGGAGGGGGGGGCGTTCAAACCTACCTTTTTAATTGAATCCTGGTACTCTGTGGTCGGGTAGATGTCCCTCGGGCCTTATATGAGAGAATATAGTCACGTACAACTCATCTTATACTAACAGGTTGAGCAGCATCTGCCAGCAAGGGAGTATGGTGGAATTAATTTGCCTTTAAGCACTTAAAGGCTTACAATATTGGCCGAAGGAGTCATTTCACACTGTATTTGTAAAGAAAACAAATCAAAATAAATCTTAAGAGATTGACTGCAGTGAAGTATAATGGCACTTCTTTCTAGAGAATTTTAATATGCTTGTAAAGACGTATTTTACAAATGTTGTACCAAGTTGATGACAAAACAACCTTCACGGTGCAGTTGTGTTTTTGCATCCTCATTTTAGGAAGTTAATAGAGATGCCACGCTCATTTTTGTATTAATAAGATGTAACTGCAATTGAAAAAACTCAAAGAGGATGTAAGAAGGCTGCATCTGGCTTCTTTCCTCTACTTAATCTTTTTCTTCACAGTCAGCAAGAGAGCTCAGGTGGTCTGTGCCCATTGATGCTTGTTTACAGTCATGACCTTTTGATTCATGCAGGTTTAAGCTCACAGCCCTCTGGGTATTTTTAGTCAGTGTGCACATTGTCAGTGACAGGGGTCACTCACGTATTGAAGCACATCATGCCAGAAGTCTCTCCTCCATCCAATGCTTAGGTTTTGGTTTCCATTTACCGGTACGTGTGGTTTTCAGACTTTAAAGTCCCAATTTCAAACCTTCATGTTTCAGGCAAGTCCCAAATTAATGTGGGGGGGAATACACTTGCATGCCCTCACAAATCCAAGCAAGTCAAGTTCTACAAGGATTACTTGATTTAAACAAGTCAAATGTCATACATAATTGCTCAGTCACAACATACAGTATATTGGAGTTATTAAATATTATTTACATGCTTGAAAATGAAATAAAGCCATGATTATCAAGTTAAGTCTTGCTTCTAAGTCTATAAGCCTATAAGTCTTTCCAAGTATTAAAATTGTGGGTCCTTTTGACTTGAGTCATTTGACTTCAGTCAAGTCATGTCATTCAACCCCCACCCCCTCTATGATGATAAAGTAAATAAAGAATATGCGCATAAATGGTGAGAAATGAACCAAAATCCTTCTTTCTGAGATGCAACACGCTGGTGCTTGTGATCCAGTGAGAGTGTCCTCATTCTCACCTCCTACAGGGGAGCAAAAGGAGGTGAGAATTGGCAGCAGTCTGGCAGGAGATTTGGTGCTCACCATTATTTATACTATATACTGTATATGTGTGTGTGTGTGTGTGTGTGTGTGTATATATATATATATATATATATATATATATATATATATATATATATATATATATATATATATATATATATATATATGCAGACACACACACACAGTGGACCCCCGGGTTACGGCGTCCCTGGCTAATGTTTTTTTCACGTCAGAAAGTTTTTTTCGTCCCTTCGTTACAACACTTTTTGCCGCTTTGCAACATCAACAACAGTTACAAAATTCAAACTTGCCGGTCGGTGTGCGTGCATATGACTCTGCTAGCGGCACCACGCTCATACAATAACATCACAAAACATCTGCAAAGATTTTTCTCAGCCTTTAAATGGCCTTATTAGGCTTCAGAATCATGGGGAAGACTGCTGACTTGACGATTGTGCAGAAAACCATCATTGGCAAACTTCAATTAAGGTCAATCATTTATACCGTTGGCGATTAATTTGACAATGGTACAGTTGTTGATTAGTGTCTGCACCATCAACATGCACACATATAGGAGTCTTCTTATTATACAGTTCCATCAACCATCATCCACAAATGTTTTCTCCTCTTCTCTTCTATCCTCAGGGTATCACCATAGCCTCCCCAATTCCCCGTACAGTTCTTCAGCTGTGAGATTGCCATCATCCGGCACAGTATCCACTGAGTACCTGAATCAGGGTGGCTCCTCCAACGTCCTGCTCCTCATTTGCAACACGTCCGGATATGGTCAGCAGGCTGTCAGGTGAGCTGCGGATTTTAGAAGCAACTTTTTTTAGTCTGTCATGATAACAGAGCATCAATATAGTGAGGTGTGAGCGCATTAACAAGCATGCGACTCTTATACTGCTCAGCAATAATTTAAAAGTTAATGACAAGCCCTTTGCACATCACTGAGCTAATCAAAATTAAATGGTTGTGTTCTAGAAAGCACTCAGTCATTTAAATTGGGCTCTATGTCTTTGAGTTCAAATGAAAAAAATAAAAACTGAATTACTGTATACAGTTATTTCAGTTTTATCCAAGACATAGATTATGATAGATTGTGTACAGTACACTTTACTGTGCAATTGCCCCTTCAGGCCCATTATTCCATTTTCTTTTTCGATTGTGGATGAAGGATTTAACTAGGTGTCACCTTCACTCACTCTGCTCACGGTAATTGTTTGCAGTTTGTGTGCTCATTCAGTGCACCGCGTCCCATTTTTCCTTGATAATGTTTACTGAATGCCGCATTGACTCTCCTGGCTGCTGCCTTTGCTTGTAGGGTCATGACATCAATAGCCAATCTGAGGTGTCGTTTAGGTTATAGGTTCACTGTTTTTTTCTTTATTTCTTTTGCTTGACATGAGTTCTATATTCCTCCAGGCAATTTTTATCAGCGTTTTTTTTTGGTCTGTTCTCATAAGGTTCGGACCACCATTCCTCATGCTGGAAGACAGGAGCATCTCTTGGGAGCAGCTGCAGCAGAGTATCCTCACCAAGCTCTATTATCTGATGCTGAACAGATCTCAAGCTCAGGTAAAAACCGTAAGCTCCCGTATATACTAGTCTACAACATTTACTGAACTCAGATAGCTAGTGTGATTGATTTTCAATTACAGTGGGCTCTTCGGTACTTTGAATCAAAATGGTGATCTTTGATTTGTTCGCATTAAAAAAAATACTGGAGTGGAATGATGTTGAGTTCAATTATGACATTATTTATGTTTAAATATTACTTAAAGCATTGATCTATAAAGGAAACACGTGTTGGACTTGACGCCCAAAGGACAGATACGGCCCATTGCATTATTGTATGTAACCTGCGAAAGCAAATTATATGCAGAAAAAATTAAAATAAATTTAAAACATTTAAAATAAAAAGAAAGAAATTGCCAAATATACAATCAGCATTCATTTTCATATTTCACATCAATTTCTTGCACAATGTCTTTCAATTTGCTTCCTCCATCTTTCGTCTTTATTACTTTTTATCCTTTCTTCAAGTGTTAAATTTGGTTTTAGCTTGACGCGTCCGTTTTTCCGGCAACATGCGGAGGGGAGTGCCAACCATGTTGTTTCTATGCTGTGGAGTCTATTTACTGCCACCGATAGTATGGGAGAATATTGTCGGACTGCGAGGGAAAGCCGCTCTGAGTTCAAAGTGCTGCAAAACGCGTGCCGGCACGTCAAGTATAAACCCAGCCATAATTTTGCTGCAGGCTTGTTTTTGCCGTAGTGAATTTCAGTGCAACGCAAATGCAGAAGAAAAAAAAAAAAAACAGTTCGCAAAATGCAACGGGCAGGTTTTAATTGTATGAGGAAGTAAGAAAGAGGGAAAAGCTTCAATGCATGGATTTTTTTTTTTCACAATGGGGGATTTTTTTGCACATGCAGGTTTCATTGTAGAGGGGTTTTACTGTGGAAATATAGTGTGACTTTCCAAATTAAAAGAACACATTTTCACATTTAAAATAAAATTATGCCAGCAGAGAAGGCCTTGCTGGCCTTGACAATCCACCACTGATGTACTGTACATAATATATTAACATCTTAATTTCAGATTTAATCAAGTGTGTGCAGCTCACAATGTTTTTTTATCTGTTGAAACCGGGTCAAAATGGCCCTTTGAATGTTAAAGGTTGCCGCCTCCTGTCGGAGACCTACGATTATGAAACTAGTTATCCATCAATTTTTTTGTGTATATGTAACATTATAATTAAACGTCATTGAAAGACTAAGCAAAAAAAAAAAAAAAAAAAACACTGTTTAATGACCCATTGTCGTTCATTATACAGTATTTTCACATTTAGAGTGTCAGATGGTGTTTGTTTTTTGTTTTTTTCATTTTTCAATTTTATAACTGAATCAACAAACAAAAGTCCTGAGCCATAATTTACCACACACTGAGTGAATTATTGCACTGTTGACTTGTGAGGCCTTCTAATTCCTGGCATGTGGTCACAGTGACTAATAGCTTGTCATTAAGCTCTTTTTTTAAGGTTTTCCAACTGAATTTAATGCATTATGCGTTCTATTCTTCTAAGATAAACAAAATGTCAAATTGTGTCCAAGCACATCATATGACTAAACTTAACTGAGACCAAATTTAAATAAATATATGTATTTATATGTCACCATTTGTTAAAAACAGCGTAACAGTTGTGGCTTTCGGCTTGTCCTTAGAGCAGTTTCTAAATTTACTTTTAGGATTGAAACTGTAAAGAATACCAGTTAACTCCGACAGAGCTTTGTTTATAAAACTGCAGAGTAGCAGGTGCTGGTATATTGTGATAATTAAATAATGCCGCGTCATATGCACAAGCCAATAACCTTTGGCATGATGAAAAATTTGCTGGTTCTTACATTTTCCACCAGTTTAAATAATCTGAGCTACTTTTTTTACTGAATTATTTGCTGTCGACAAAATCTTTTGCCTTACTTTGTCCTCTTTATGAAAACATCCACACTTGGTTCATTGGTTGCTTACAGTGATACAAACGATGAGAAAGCTCGTCTTGTTGCGGTTGGGGCGGGTTGAGGGCTGGGGGGTGCTTTAATCACGTTGCCATCCAGCAGAACTGTTGAACTTGGTTTTACAGTGACGAATTATTGTAGTATTTTGACTGCCATGGCTTCCTCTCATTTATAAGGTCTTGTGGCACCATCTAGAGGTTTCTTTTGGTGTTACGACTTCAGTTTTTTGTTGTTTTTTTTTGCCTTTCAGAATTCACAACACAGAATAAAATGCTAGATCTGATGAGTGTCGTGAAGTAAAATTATAAGATGATCCCCAAATTCCTCCCTAAATACTATGAGAAAATAAGTCGCATTCCTCCTCCTTTTTTTTCTTTCATCTGAAAAGTTTTTAAATGTTTTTAAATGTCCATTTTGTTTGAACAATGGTTCAAACTTTTACCAAATCCTTTTAAACAAAAGACCGTGCTTGCCTTTTAAAACTATGGTCTCCGGCTGCCGTGCAGCCTACAGAAACCAGGCAAAAGGCCATTTGGTCCCTCTGTGATCACTGGTGTCTGAAATGAGTTTTATTTTAAGAGTCAGGCGCAACAGTCTGTTGAAAAGCTCAATTCAGTCATACCAGAAAAAAGATAGATAAAAGACAATAATGGCAGGACATTTATTTCTGTCTTGTTTTCTGTTTGGTCTTGTGTTGTTGTACTTAGACAAGCATAAAATAATGCACTCACCTTCTGTGCTTTGTTATGGAGCGAAAGAGACAACGTAAAAACAGCATTGTGCTGACTGTTTAAATGAATGTTATGCTCCACAGGTGAGAAGATCATATGTGATCATATGCATCATATGTGCTATCAAAGGATGCACATATGATTCAGCAAAACGAAATTTGTGCTTAAATTTGTTCAACTTGCAATCTATTGACATCTGTTGGGGAGGTGATGGTGTCTGGCTCGTTAAGGGTGTACGTAAACCAGGTACAGGACAGTGCATCGGTTAGAATACAAGTAACGGGTGTTGGTTGAGAGACTCTTTACTCAGGTTTGGGGAGGGCAGTTTACAGAGGATGTTTAAGTGATGGCAGATTATACAACCACAGAGTCTGAAATATCAAAATAACAATCAGTATAGGTATAGTATTTAATTTATACATACAAATAAAGGAATAACATTAAAGCAGTAACATGCAGCCAAATCACTATAAATTAAATGCAATATACAGAAATGCCACTCACTTAAATGGGTGGAAAACACACCAACCTTTAGTAGTGATCTTATACTTGTACCCCCAATGAAGGTCTGCTTGACTACAGTGAAATATATGGTTTGTGAGGACCTCTAGCGGCCAACAAAAATAGCACAAATCTCAATGTTACAAAAAGTGAACTGCAATTCTCTTCTCAACTGAAAATAAAGACGCAAAATGGACATAAAAGTGTCAACCACATACAAATACAACAAACGTTTTGTTCATGAGCTCTGCACATGAAGCGTATTCAGCAATGACTATGACCAAACGAGCAAACAACCATGCGGCGGACATTCTTTGAACTGACCTTTTGCACACGCAAACACGCCGTCACATTACACAGAAGCCACGGCGATTAAATTCGAGGCGTGGTAATGCAAAGAACTGCACACACACAACATTTTTGAGCCTTTTATACACTTATTTACTGTAACAAACTGACATTCACCACAAGTTCAACTTCAACTCAAAAACTGTGCTAATCTCAATTCCATGCTGATGCAACAGTGCCATATACTGGCATCTGTTTGTCAATAGTTATGAAAAATCTTGGATTTCACAGACAAACTGGGCCAGGCCCACTTTTTTGCTTACAAGTTAGAAAATGTATTAGTTGAAATGTTTCTTTGCAGTGAATGGATTAATAGATAATTCCTCCAATAGTTGTAAACAAACTTTAAATGGCATTTGTGGACTTAACAGTCAGCGGTGGTTTGAGGCACCAATAGATGCAAGATGTCTCGATATATATCAGCTGTACTGTTCAATTGCAGAACACGAGGGTGCTGTTTAAGATCAGAGTGGTGGGAGGATCGGCATCCTATAGCTACCTTTCACCTCAGGACAGCAGACCGCTGCATCACCCTGCTGTTGACAGGTAGGAGTCAAGCCAGTTGTATACTGTTTACCAGAAATGGGCAACTTACATTTACAGTATTTGTTGGTCCCAGTTGTGAGTGCCCCGCCACTCTTCTGTTATCTATTGGTTCGTTTGCCATTTTTTTCAAGCCGAAGACTAATCGTCGGTCCGGCAGACAATTAATCTACTCACCTGTGGTAATAATTTACCACACAGGATAACTAAACCTATGATTATATTTAAAACATACTGTTGGTCGTTAAGAACGCATTCATTTGCAAGGGTCTGAAATGTATAAACGTTTAATTTATTCCTTTTTAATGAGAAAACCAGTTTAAATCGTACACATTGTCCCTTTTAAGCTGGAAAGGACGGGGAGCGGTCCGGTATTTGGCCATGGCATTTTGTGCCGTGACTACAACACCCCTCCTGAGAGACGTTACGATAGACACACAAATACACACAGAAAATGCACTAATGGACGTTTGTAACGTATTCTTTTCAATCGCATTTTTTCCAATGGTATTTTTTTTTTAAATTCACAAAGGGATACCTATTCCCAAGTACACTCGCAGACGTAACATTGCCCATGACCTTGTTGAATTTTCAGTTGTTCGCTTCTCTTGAGGGTTTACATGAGCAGCTGTTCTACAAGTAGAAATGTCTTGATATTAGAAAAGGTCAGAAGAAAATGTTGTAGTCTGGATGGAGCACTAATATGACAAATGTGAACTTTCTTAGAACTTTCTTCTATTTATTAGAAGCAAAGTAAGGCCAGATGACACTTGCAATGCACGACACAAAAACTATGGACGAGATAGGTTCAACAGAATAGAAACTAACCCCACTACATTTGGAATGGAACTGACAACAGGAACACATGGGGATCCGGCCTGCTTTGAGCCTTCAGCTAAGGCTGCTGTTGGAGAATAGTGGTTGCTGGACCATGTAGAGCATCCTCAAATAAATAACATGCCTTCTCATGTCACAAGGCAAATCTCAAATTGTTGAGCATTAGAAAAATGTCTGATGCATCCAGCTTAGTGTTGAATCTGATCTATGGCTGTTCTGAAGTGCATTTGCAGTATGTGAATGAATTTAATAACTTTGTTGTTTTATATGTGAAAATAATGGGGCACCAGCCACCTAAACATGCCATCTTCCAAAAATAATTAAAAGTGTACAACTTTATTCAATTCTAGCCATTTTCAAACCTTCCTTTACACCAATGCGTCTCAATTATTTTTTGCAAAGCACCCCCCTGAGGAAAGAGAAACCATTTTGCCCCCCCTCCCCACTTGCTGCAGTGACTGTAAATAAGGTTATTTAAAAGAATACTATTTGTATACTTACACATTTTTTAAACATTGTGACTCACAATAAATAAAAAATGTGTAATTATACAATTTTTTCTTTTTTCACATTAAAAAAAAGCAACATAAATAAAGGTTCAACTAAAAAACAGCCTGTTCCTTGCGGTCATCCCCTGGCATCGCCTCGCGCCGCCCCAGGGGGGCCTGCCTCACTGTTTGAGTAGAACCGCTTTACACTAACACGTAAAGAGGGAAAAAAAAGGTCAAGCTACCCAGGCTTGAATGACTGGACTCTTAAAAGATTGCTTGAGTGAAGCGCATAGAAAAGTAAAGAAAGAAAAGAAGATAGGTAGTTTTGCATCTTTCCATAAAAGATGATCAATGTTTTTTGACACACATGGGTGCGATCCGATTCAAGTAAAGTTTATTTAATGAGGGACAGTTTGTTCAATAGTAAAGGATTAAAATTAAACTTTACATGGCTCTGACCCCTGTTGTTTACAGACATTAATAGAACGGCATCAGAATTTGCTAAGAAAGCCTACTAGTGACTCCTGGCTGTGTAAATTACAATAGGTAGGAGTCATATTTATTTGATCCACATAAATTGCTGCTCTGCAGTAAACATAAAATAACTATTTGAGGCAAATGAAAGACAACTTTCTAAAGAGGTTTCACTGCAGACTATCTTCTGCTGAGACTTGAAAGCAGGTGCAGAATATCAATGTCATAAGTAGCACACCTTTGGTGTTGAGTATAATTGCACAAGTCTCAGTGCAAAGTTACTTCAGCATGATAATCATCAGCTTGTTCAAAGCGGCTCCGAAGGATTTACGACGAATCTTTGTCACTGAGCTGCAGGAAAGGTCACACTTTTCGAGGGTGCTTAGACTGAATGTCAGTATTTGCAAGTTTTTTTTTTCCCTCTCTCTTTTGACATTGAGGCACAAAAAGACATTCTTAAGTGAACATAACAGCAGGGGGTTTACTTACAAAGAGAATTCAATGTGTCGCAGTCAAAGAACAGAAGGAGATACCTCTTTGGACTGCCAATTTTGGAGGCATAGTGCATGCGAGAGGCACTCTCAGACAAGTTCAGGGGGAGTAAGTGGCTTCTTAAATGAATCTTCAGGCTCTATGTTGCCCAGACAGCCCTCGCTAGTTGACATTTAACTAAACATACGGGAGTGTGGCATCACTTTGACAGCTGAATTCGCCCTTTATGTATTTATTTATTTTTTACATAACCATGTTTGTGTGCTTTAACAATTTAATCAACCTGTCAAGGATATTAAATCCCTTGAAGTTTTTGTATAAGTATATTGCATACACACTACTTCCACAACTACACACTACTTTGGAATGACATTTATCATTGCAGGAGAAAAGGCAAAGTAAAGTACTCTTGAAAAAAAATGCAATCAGAAATTATTTAGCGATAATGATGCGTATCGTCCTCCATCTTTCTCCCTAGTACAGTACATTTATTTGTTGACCTTTCAGCAGAGAAACCTTGCTACAAACAACACACTACATGGATACACTGATTATCTTGCAAATTTTAAGGACCTATTTTTTTGCTCAGGCACAAAAGCGATGCATAAAAGCGTGTTTAATCAGCATACAGAAAGCATAAATTTGGAGATTAAAATAGGATTAACAGGATTCGAAAACAACACTTTGACTATCACTGTAATCAATTGATCACAATTAATCTGTTGACATTCCTATTTTTTTGTGCCTTTTATGGCATAATCCCCCCTGAAATTTGCATTGAATTCCAAATACTAAGACATATGGGTCATTTTGACTTGATGCTATTTGTACCGTGTTTCCATTTTAGAGCACTGAAATTCTGTGGCCCCGGGGGTCCTCCGCATGTGAAGGTTGTCATCGAGTGGGAGCACAAGCTTAAAGAGTGGTAAGCAGCATAACCTTAAAGTAGAGTGGGATGTACAAACACCATAGCAAGTGTCCGCCTACGTTTGTCACTGTTTTTTTTTTTTTTTGTCTGCCTGTGAGCAAATTAAAATTGCAAGCGTGACAACAACACCTGTGCGCTCCAGTCTGTTTGGCAGTATCCAGGAGGAAGTTGTTCAAGATGCTGAAAGTGTCAGGCACCAGCAACAGCAGCATCTTCAGCAACATAGCTGCACTCTTGACCAGTGTTTCCAGTTGTATACCAAAGAAGAGCAGGTGAGCTCAAACCTAAACAACATTCTTCATTTTAACTGCTTTTGCTTCTTGCTGAAAGCAAGAAGCTTGTTGCTCTGACTGGTTATGCCTACGTCTTGCTTTTGCCTTTCACTCTTTTGTAACAGAAAAGTAGATTCAGGTAGATAATGGGGGCGTCGAGCAGGTCTGCTGTGTGGGAGTAAAATAATCACATTTGGCTACTTATACCAGTGATTAAGCATTAATGTGCTGCCACAAAAAACTGCAAACCCATGCTTTATTATTCTTGTAAGACAGCCAATGGGATAACCACACACTAAAACAAATGTACGTATATATTAAGTATTATTTTTCTTTACCAGTATTTAAATCATTAAAACAAATGTAAATCTAGAGAATGTACTTTCTGGAGAAATTGCGTGTGAAAGCTGAAAAGCTAGGAAAAAAAGAGCAGCAACAGCATATGGAGTGATGTGGAATGGCTTTATTGTTGTGTTTTGATATGGAATCACATTGAATGACCTTGAGTGAACTGAATATGGTGAAGTTGGAATGGTCTGAAGTGGTCAATATCTGTGGTCAGTATGTTCTTTAGAAAATGTGAGTTTTATCTACATCATAAATTAAATTTCGTGATTGGTTTGAAGATCGTGGTTGGAATGGCTTGAATTGGCCAAGTAATGTTAAGAGATAAGTGAAAAATGTCAAATATGTCCCACTATCACGAAAATCGAGAAATTAATAAGGGACTCGTGTGGGCAATATGGAACTCGTGTGGCAAAGTGCTACCTCTGTATTCCTGCCACATCAGTGCTATCTGAAAGCATATTTTCAACTGCTGGGGACATACTGATATAGTCAAGGGTATGCAAAAAAATTAAAAAATGTGGATGTGCTTCTTTCGATTTAATGTGTGCTTATAGATGTCAATGATGTGTGGCTTCTGAAAAAGAATAGAATTTGTCTATTCTCATAATGTCCTTGTTTTTTTTTCTCAATCATTGTTAATATAAATGCCATAGATGTTTTTTCTACAAATATTGCCCAATATATTGCGATAAGAATCGCAACACGCATCTACCATATCGTAATATATCGCAATAAACTTTTAAGACAATACCTAGTACTAGTATTCAGTATCCCATCACACATAAATCCATCACAACTTTCAACTCGTTTTCAATTTCTTATGGCTATAGAAGCAAAACTGAAACATTGCATGTAGCAAACATGTTGTCATTGCAGAGCAACTCATGTTTAGTATGATTTATGTTTGCAAACTGCCTGTTAGTAAACGCTGTCTTGCAAGAAAAGATGTCTTTTTCTTCTTTCAAGGACTTCTTTTTATAATACATGTATTTAACAGTTATATCATTGCTGCTGGTTTAGTGTTTCTTGTAATATGACATTTTGAGACATGAACAACACTCTTTGAAGTGATGAAGATTTAAGAGCAACATTACCATAAAATAGAGCATAATAAGCTTCATTATGCAAACTGTACAGCACTGGAAGCAGCGACTGCATTACCATCTGGCGCTGAAATGATTATGGATCATCAGAATTTGGCCTTTCTTTACTCTTTATTGAAAGGTTTTAATTAAGTAGCACAACCTCCCAAGGGCATACAACAAAAGCAACAGTTATAGTTCGGAGCTTCTACAACAGCTCCACGATGGTTCTTTTGTTCATCTATTTTGGCTTTTTAGTTCTGAGTCAGTCACATCCACATCAACATTATTTCTTTGTGGCAGAGGTGGCCAAGTTCGGTCCTCAAGAGCCACGATCCAGCCTGTTTTCATTCAACGAACACACCCGATTCAAATGATTAGCTCATCAGCATGCTTTGCAGAATCCTAATAACAACGCTGATTAAACCAAACACATTGAAAACTGGCTAGATCTTGAGGACCGATCTTTGGGAAAAGAAGTAAACCTGGTTATCCTTGAAATGAAAATAGGTTAAGGTCTCTATTGCTACCTCTATTCATTCCTCTGCTCTGGAGCACAGTGCAGAAAATCTGATTTGACCATGTGCACTTGTTTCTGCAAAAGAAAGCTCCATTGCACTGGACGATGTGCCCTAAATGGGTATTTGCTTCCCACACAGCAAAATCTGCATGCCCGTTATGAATCTATTATCTAATTCATGGGCCCTAGTTATCCCTGTAGATACGATTAAAATTACAAGTGGTGGAGTGCTGACAGCAAAGCTGTTTGGACCAAATACTTTGCCCTCCAGTCACTTTTCAGGAACTAATGATGTGTCTCTACATGACCTCTATGACCAGTTTTCTCTGCAGGGAGCATATCTGTCCTTGATGACAGATTTCTGTCCAAACAGCAGTGTGCTGCTTGTCAGATACTTTCCCATCCAAAAGTATCAGAATGTCAATGTTTTTGTTGTATACACTCTAAAAACAGATGTCAAACATAACCCAGTTATGGCTCGAAACAGAACTGACCGCACTTGATAGAGTCGATTCGACCCACCCTCTTGAGTTATTCATTTTAATCTAAAAACCTTGGATAAAATAAATCACCCATACAACAAATGTACAACAGATTTTTTTTTTAAGGTGTTTAAAGGTGTTTAAAGATTCGTCATTTTGCACAACTTTCTGGGTGAAACGAATGGCCCAAAAAGTTGGGGCTTATGAATAACTCACAAAACAACTTTTTTTGGTTACTACATATGCAATAACCCAATTTTTTTAGGTTTATTTCATGGGTTATTCTTTTCCCACAATTTTTTGGGGGAAATGACTAACCAAATTTTTGGGTCAAATGAATAACCCACAAAACTTAATCTTTGGGTTTACTGTGTACAAAATAAACAAACTTTTTTGTTGTTGCTTTTATGTTGTTTTGTTGTTGTTTTTATGGATTAGAAAGCTCTGAATGTGGGTCCACTCTAAAAATGGTTTGGGTCAAAAAATAAATTAATTTGGGCCAAAAAAGGCCCACTACTTGGAATGATTTGACCTAACAGTAAAGGTTAACCCAATTTTGGGGGCTTCTTCTGTAAAAAACAACCATATTGTATTGATAGTTTTGTGCAAAACAAACCAGAATGTTGAATCGGAGTTATGATGACCGATCGTTTTGGTTTAGTTAGCCTATTGGTTATTGCCACAATTGAATAGTTATAGTTCTCAATATATGAATTGTAACAGTCATCCAATGAGGCTGTCGGTTGTGAATTAGCTTGACTTCAGCACGCCATAAGTGATGGTTTCAGCCCCACTGATGAAGCAAGAAATTCCACTCATTAATAAGGCACACCGGTGAAGTTAAAACCATTTCAGATGACTATGTCTTAAAGAACATCGAGAGAGTGTGCAAAGCTGTAATCAGAGTAAAGTAGGTGTCTATTCTGAAGGGACTAGAACATAAAATATGTTTTTGTTGATTTCACCTTTCTTTAGTACATAACTCCACTTGTTCATTCATAGTGTTGATGCCTTCAGTGAAAATCTACAATGTAAATAATCATAAAAACAAAGAAAACACAGTAAATGAGAAGGTGTTTCCAGACCTTTGGGCTGTGCTTTTATCGTAAAAGTTCAGAATTCTAGCTTTTACTCTGTTACAATTAGATGTGTTTAAAATCTCCGACCAGAGCACGTTTTGTTTGAAGCCACCCACTTTTCCCATTGTAAACCATCTTATATTATCCCATTTTGTTTGGATGATGGAAAATCTACTGTGGTGGCGTAAAATACTTTGTATTAAAAACCCTGTCACTGTCCAATTCTGGACCCAACTGTCACACTGAAGGATCATTAAACTGATTGCAGTTGGCACCGGATGACGCCTGGAAGTGTCCCCACTGCAAGCAACTGCAGCAGGGCATGGTGAAGATGAGCTTGTGGACACTGCCTGACATACTCATCCTTCACCTCAAACGCTTTCGACAGGTATGCAAGGTGCAAACGGCACTACACTCCATCTCACATTGATTTACACATCTTTCAAAGCATCACAAGATACCGAGCAATCAACCACATTTCCCCAGAAAGTGGAGAAGAGCTTGCAGGTTTTGTGGGTTAAAGAACCATATTTAATGATACAAGTAAAAATATATACTGTACTATTGTATAGAATGTATATGAAACATTTGAACACCTACCAAGAGTTCAAATGTAATGAATGAAAAATGAAGTAGAGCCTTGAGAGAATTCTTCACTAAACGTAGGAAACTTTCAGGAGATGGGCAGCACCGAAGTGTTGCCATTCATAAAATTGAGGAGGATTTAGTGAGAGTACAGATAAAAGTAGAGGTAATATAAGGACAACATCGAGGCAGAGCCATTGATGTCATATGTGTGTATTGCACACTTCATTGATTCCAGGATCACAAGGGCATTTGTTAGATCGGATTTATTTAATGTACCTTTGGCCAGACATTGCAATCGCCACTTGACAAGACAGCGGGGGGAAAAAAATCTATCTGTCAGAATTCTCTGAGCTTTCCACCTCATTCTGTCAGTGTAAACGTGGACTAGAAGCTTCTAGGGGTGACAAAATGACCATATCAAGCACGGATGTGAAGACACTATATGCGCAGAATGCACAGGCTGGGCAATTGGGAGACTGACACCGCAGGGCAGTTTAATCTTCCCACGGAGTCTCTATGTGCCTTTCTGGAAGATAAAAGCGGTCTTTTCAGAGAATCTCATGAGGCAGTGACTGACGACTGAAAAGTTTGAAAGCTTCCAAGGTTTTAACAAGATAGCCATCAAGAAGATCTGATTGTATTGTCATTTAATTCTTTTTGTGAACAACAAGCCCCATTGTTTTAGACATGTTGATTTCTAGCTAGTTGTCAAGGCTTCAAGGGCTTCATTGTGGGCAAGATAGAAGGCCTTGCCACAAGTCACTTTTCTTTAACAGGCGGACAAAAGCCACATTGGCTATATACTTATTCCACTTCAAATTGGTGCTATTATGTGTAAATTCATGAAAATGACAACAGTCTCAGACTAATTTAATGTTGGCAATAATTTCCTTGTGCAGTATTATAAAGATGATCTTATGTTGTTTGTGAAAAATAAGCGTTCCGTTAGACCAGGGATGTCAAACTCACTTTTGTCGCAGGCCATTTTGTAGCTACAATTTCCCTAATGATGGGATAACCAAGTCAATTTTGGATCATCTTGAAGTATTATTATTATTGTACACAAGAAACTGATGGCTTAGTAGTTTTTAAATCAGATGTTAATATATTGTTGACGTTACTGTAACAAAACAAACCTAAAAATATTGCAAAAGTTAAAATTTTGGAATTGAGTTTTGCAAGGGTCAAGAAAATTTAATTTGCTTATGCGTGCCACATAAAATGAAGTAGGGGGCTGGATTTGGCCCCCGGGCCTTGAGTTTGACACTTGTGCATTAGATTCTGTGATCACCACACTCTTGTATGTATCCATGTTTATTTTCCAAGGCTGCTTTTCAAACAGTTTTGCTCAACCTCAATTTAATGCATTGCAGTTATAGGCTGCTTAAACTTTTCATGTTCTGTATAAAAAAAAAAAAAAAAATCTTTGGTGACTAGTATGGATGTCTTTATCACATTGTTTTGTACGCGAGTCCGAGTTATCTGATTTTGAGACTCTACCAGTACCGAGTTCCGATTCGATACTTTGGCCACGTATTAAGGACAGCCTGGTTTCCAATCACATACTCAGGATCTGGACATCGGGAGAGACAAGAACAACTTGTTTGCGACCATTAAAGTTTGAGAACCCCTTTACAATCTTTTGTGACCTTGAAAAAAAAAAAAAACTACCCTTGCAATCACTTGCAACCATTCACACCTGCGATATGGGCTTAACATTTTTTTTAATTGCCTTAAATGAAAACCTCTCTTCATCTATCGCTTACTAATATTCACCCCCCCAGAGAAAATATTAAACACAATTAGTGAATATACGTGTGTTCAGTTCTTTGCCACATTAAGTACACTTGCACAAACTAATAAGATTCAGTATGTAGGAACTGCATGCCAAATGGCTTTCCCATTCAAATAAAACCGTAGTCACAAAAGAGGCCATTTAACAATATTTATATAATTCCGATTAATGCTGTACAAATCTTTTGTGACATTGTCAGGTAGCTTAATAAGGTGGTTAATGTATTTTTTTCAACAGGTAGGCGAGCGCAGGAACAAGCTTTCATCACTGGTTCATTTTCCTCTCACTGCCTTGGACATGGCCCCGCATGTTGTTAAGAGGAGCCAGAGTATGCGGAACCTAAATAGTGGGCCATGGCCCACATCCTGGTCAAAGTCCTCAGGCCAACACCACCCACCTACGGACATGGCCCTTCCTCACGACTACTTATATGATCTCTACGCTGTGTGCAATCATCACGGAGGAATGCATGGGGGACACTATACTGGTATGTGTACTTGTCTAATACTTCAGACACACCACTGCAAACAAACTTTTTTTTTCAATGCAATTTAAGAAATTCAAGGTTTTGAAAACCTTTCGTGAATTGATGGACTACTTATTGTAATGCAGTAAAATATCAAAGTCAATTCACCTCATTATTCCTCTTGATATAGGTCAGCATTTATAGATTGACAGAAAGCCTGCATTGTTTAGATATTTGCATTTATTAGCATTTAATGCATTGATGCACCTTCTTTTCTCTATGTCCAACAACCTTTAAATGCAGCACTTAGTTACCGCCAACCCTAACGCTGGAGACGTGTGCCGTATCGTACCATGACAGCCTAATTGAACGAGTGGTTCCTTAGTGTCCTTAAGTGGCGATTAAAAATGAAGTTTTAATGGCAGTGCCATGATGTTAGCAGAGACATAATGTGATGGCAATAACAATTAGGTTTCGAGGTGGAGTAAAGTTAGCTTATAAGGTAGTAAGCATTCCTGCAAAGGCTAACGTCACAATGAAAGTGGTACTATGGCCATAGCATTGACGCCCATTTATTGTTTTATTTATTAAATTTGAAGTTGGCCTTCACTGCATTGTCTCTTCCTCGGCAGTGTGCGTGCAGACAAAAATTTGTTTTATTTATTTTTTAATTTAGAAAATCAGTTTGGGGGCATTTTATATCAAATCTGAATCACAGTAAATGAGAATCTTTTCTGTTCTTTTGTGAATCAATTTTTGGCACACCTCTCCTAAGAAGGCTTCTTTTTGTTTAATGATTCTGTCTATCATCAGAATATTAATGAAAGGAACTCAGTGAATTCAAAGAGAAAAGCAGCGACCCTAAAATCGTACCCCGTGCAACCTAATGAGACAATGGAGCAAAGCGGAACTCAAAACTAGGCTCATACGTTTAGTTCTGTGAGCCCGATATGGTTAATGTCAAGTTCTTAAGCCGGACTCGAAGCAGGGCATGTTCAACTATTTGGAGAACAGCAAAAGACCGAGATGAAAAAAGTGAGGAGTTGGCAAATTCAAAACCCTTGTGAAAATAGGCCACGAGACGCCACAGTATGGTCTCTCTAGTGAATGTTTTTTTTTTAAATACATATTTTATTGTTTTTGAACGCTATTCATGACAATAATATTGATAATAATTACGGTTATTTAACTTTTTTCTCACATAAACCATATAAGGAAGGGTTCAACTGTTGTCCATCGCTAAATGTAATGATAGCAACATTCAGCCATTTCATTGTCACTGTTACCAAAGAGGATTATGAAATCAAATTTAAGCACGGTCTGACAGGCGTGCGGGACAGAGTCTGTTTGAATACAGAAGATCCACTGTCCATGCACGTCCTTTCCTCGTTGTTTTGAAGTTGTCATTAATTTCAATTATGCTCTCAACAGTGAATGATTTTATACAATACTTTTTGTGCATAATTGGCTTTTCCTCTTGTGTGCACAAACTGCGTAAAATGGGACAGGGAGCGCTTTGATTGCGCTGTTGTAATGAGAGAGACTTTGTGGCACATTTCAAAGGGAACGCAATCTGACTACATGCATGCTCCACTTCGAAACTGCTGTCTTCTTGTATCCAAATGACTTAATGATGGTAGTGTGGGGGTGGTTAGCACGTCTGCAAAACTGTTCTGAGATTAATGCATGTCCTCCTACTTCCTCCTATACTCCTATAGTAATGTCCAGATAGAGAATGAAAGAATGACTTCATGGTAATGTCACTACAGATTATAAGATTGAAATAAAACATGGTGGGAATGCATGAGATAGATTGCTCGACCAAGTAAGGCCAAACCAAGGAGTGTTATCTCTCACGTTTTTCCATTCAAGTACTCCATTTAGTTGAAGTCATTTGCGCTGCCTTCAGCTGAAGCCACATTTTTCTACATGCAGACATTTTGGGTTTGGAGTTCAAGGAAATCCTACTGAAATGATACTTTCCGCTTGTCGAATTCACACACTCATGTTTATATTTATCACCAGCTTACTGCAGGAACTCTGTGGACGGTGTGTGGTACAGCTACGATGACAGCAGTGTGGACCTGGTCCCAGAGGAAGAAATCTGCACCAGGGGGGCTTATATTCTTTTCTACCAAAGACGGAATATCATTCCACCGTGGTCGGCTAGCAGCTCCCTCAGAGGTATGCTTCCCATTCCCGTGGACAATGACAAATCATATTAAATATATAAATCCAAATCATTAAATAAATAAATAGCATGAAAACACTCAAAATTAATGAGATGAGATTTGTTTTGAGTCTACCGATTTTGTATTGCAAGTAATCATCCATTCTACAGACTGAATGGATGTGGACATTGCATATGAGAAATTTAAGGCTGAGTAACGAATGAGTTAGTCACATTTGAATTGAATAACATCATTTGACTTCATGTCTTTTCAAGCAAAATCCATCTTTTTTTTTCTTTTAAACATTCTCAGGGATGGACATTTAGCCACTTACTGTCAACTGAAATGACGTGACAGTCGGTCAGGCTGCAGGCGACAACCAATCATGTCACAGCTTGCAAAAGTCACATGACCACTTTAAGAAAACAGGAGAGCTACTTATGATGGTTGTTACCGTAGCAGCACTGCAATGTCGTTTTCAGTTGAGAGCAAATGGCAAAATGGCTGCCTTCTGAGATGTATAAAAACAGATTTTGCTGCATAATTCATATTCCATGCATGCATACATTAATCAGAATGCTGTACCTAGACGAGCGGCGCCACAGTTCATGAAACCATGACTCTGAAAGGCAGCGCAAACAATGAATTCCCAGAAATGCTGGCAACCTTCAATGAGGACAAAGTATTATTCAGTCTAATACATTAAGGATGCTTTTCTTTTTACTAAGCATGCTTGCTGTCCATTTAGACTGTGTTTACACTTCCATGCTCCCAAATATATGACAATATAAACAGTTCTTGGAAATTTAGAAGATTTACATGGATGAAGTGATTAGCATTGGGATGACGTGACAGGTGGCAGACGATTACAACAAGGATTAAAATGATGGATGTGTTTTTTAAAATGTTATCGCCGTTCGACGGCCCATTAGCCAAATTTTGGTCTGTCGGTTACGAACTGTTCTACAGGACAGATGAACTGTCCACCTCTGCTTGTCAATTGCATTTTTTCAACGGGGATGGGTGAGGAAGTATCTGATTCTGCTCCATTGTAAATGTCCAAAGTAGAAACCGCTTTTCTGATGCACAGCCACCAATAGGTGACAACAACCCCCATTTTAGGGTCCACTGGGACACACATCAGAATTTTGTAAACCTAACATTAATGTATACCATATATCCCACCTTCTGGGTTTGCGAGAACCATGTTTGCTCTGTGTGCAACTGTAGGATTTGGATGCTGCTAAAATTGCTCTGAAATTGCTCTGAAAAGTGGATAATTAACATTTCAAGTAGCAACAGAGTTGGCCGCTCTATGTTGTCTTGGTGGCCGCCCACTGTTGACGATTTGAGCCGCTTTATTTGTGCTGTAGCATTGACCCCAAACACAATCGGTGAAAGCAAAATAGACAGGAGGAAATTTCAATGAGGATTTTGGCTAACCTAACCTCATGTAACTACATCAGCCTTGTCAACAATACCATTGAGTCTTTGATTCGAGCTCAAGCAGTTCTGCCCGAGGTGCATAGACGCTGATCTTTGATTACGCCAATATGGGCTGATAGGTGTCCTTGCACAATGATTTCCGCGCAAATAGCTTGATATAAAGCCGTCAAGGTTGGTGAAGCTGCCCTGGAAGCAATCCTCTCTCTCACTAGTAGATGGTTGAATTACAGCTGTGTGACTGGAACAAAATAAAGTCATTTGAAGTTTTATCAGTGCTGAAACAGCATGGATTGTCTGCACCTCGACAGTCGATTTGATCCTTGACTTTGCGCTGCATGTTTTTGTTTCAAATTCCATTTGGTATCACTTCATGTCACTTGGTTGTTTTATAAGATCCAGCAGGAGGTGCTGCATTTACCATTGTCCGTCGCTATAACAAACATGGCAGCCTCCCCTATGTATTATCATTTCATGATAACTGGACCTATGATTATACTTGACATTTATAATCGTTTAATTTATTCCTTTTTAATGAAAAACGGTTTAAATCTTGCACATTGTCCCTTTAAGGGGTGGACACAAAAGTCAGTCACTGTTTCTCAGTTTGAAGCAGGCATCATACAAGTTGACATGCTTGATTTGTCTTTGTGGGCCACATAAAATGATGTCTTGAATTTGTGAATCGACTGTAGATTCTTCGATATTTCACTGCTGTGCTATATCAAGAGCTTTTACTTTCAATTTCTTGACTTCTTAAATTGTTTGAGATTATTTTAAACTGATTTTATTTCCAAACCTTTGACTGCTACCGTACTTCATATAGTAAATACTTCTATGAAAGAGAAAATGAGAACAATATGAATTCATTTGAACATCTTAAGGAACCACACTAATCCTTTGATTGCTTATGTCAAATAAAATTTTGGGCACACTGCAATTAAAATTCTAAAATAAGCACTGTCTTTAGCAAATGTCATTACAAAGTCTTGGTTGGTTAATTATGGAGCTGGTCTTGTCTTTTAAGATTAAATTCTTCACACAACTTCAGCAGCCAATTATTAATTTGTCAAGTAGACAGCTCCCTTCTTCAAATCAGCCTCATTCTATTCCTCCACTGCCGAGTGCTTGCAAAGGCTCGTTGTCACCTCAGCATAGTCATCTGAGTAATTGCAAAAGGGCAGTTTGAACAAGACATGTTGGCAAACAAAATGGAGGATGGCAAGCTTCAATCCTATTTGCTGGGCCTTGCAAATGAGTCGCATTTTATTTGGGCATATATTTCCCAGTCTGGTACCTCTCTACTCTCCTGACCTGGCATGACTCGAACTGATGTGATTTTTTTTTTCTTTCTTTTTTTTAAGTTGTGGATAATGTCAAGATGCCATAATAGTTTGGATTTCAAATATATCTTTTGGGACACCTGTTCTGGCATTTTTCTGACATGCCTCACATAATACTTAAAGGTGAATGTGGAATTGCTAGGACTGTGGTGGAGGAAAGCTCAGAATTGGCAAGACTCTAGCTCCTCGGGTCATAAACATTGGACACGCAGAAGACTCAAAATCTTACTGAAGAGTTACTCATCCTTAAAGATGCCTCAGTGCATGAAGAAGTCATAAATCCTTGCACATTTTCTGGCTTACTCTTTGGGAGGTTCTGCTTTTTTGATTCAAATCACAGCATCAGTTAAGTATGTAATTTCCATGTATGGAGTATAATCTCTCAACCAATGTTACTGTAGTTGAGGAAAACTAACAAACTACCCCATATTAAATTTGTTAACTTTAATTTTATATATGTATAGACTGTATGAATGTATTTATTGTGTGTGTGAGTGTCCATTAAAAAAAAAAAAATCGTGCTATATAATCAAGATGAGTCAATATTTTGGCACAGAGCGCGCTTGAACCTTAAAAGTTTGAACTTCTCGACACTTATCCACAGTACGAGTCCAAGTGCAAAACGTTCCAGCAAATGTTTTACATAATGAATTAGGTTACGCTTTTTTTTTTTCTCCGCTGCCTTGTTTGCCCCCTCAGGCTCTACGAGTTCTTCAGTGTCAGACCATTGGTTAATCCGCCTGACAGGAGAGAGCAAGCGAGGCAGCATGGTGTCACGCTCCTCCACCACCTGCCCGTCTTCCGTTCCTGACTCCCCTGACTCGCCCGTCTTCCTGGAAAATGCTTCGAAAGGGGAAGGAGGTGAGAGAGGGGGAAGTCATTTAGGGGAGAGTTGTTTGCTGAATGGGATCTGTCTCTCCAATTAGGCTTCTGTTTCGACCAATAATGAAATGTGGTTAGCAACTTGTGCTGTGGAATGCTCTGGGTTGCAGCATCATTAGGAATCCAGCTTTACGGATTTAATGTTTGGTCCGGGAGAAAGGTGTGTCGTGCCAAATACGTAATCAGAGGTGGGCAGTGTGTCAGCACCGGCAGACTGATGAGTGACACGGACACGCTAAATGAAAAAAAAAATATATAAAAAATGGCCGACCGACGATGACGGCACTGAGTCACTGGTGACCGCAGGACCAGCAAAAAAAAAATAAATAAATAATTAAGATGCCCACCTCTGTAAATAACAAGAACACTCAAAATCTCTGTTAAAACTCATGGTGGTCCTAGTAAATTGTCATTATGAACACCCACTGATACTACCTATTATATTTTTCCTGAAGGAGGCATCCATTTGAGGTGCTGTGATAATACACTGAGGTGATGAATCACAGCCAGCAAGTCAGGCATGGCATCTCTGAAGAAATACTGCACAATGAGCATTTGCAGCTGCAATTAAAGCAACCGATTATTTTCCCTGGTCAGGGGAAATGTCTGTTTAATTTGCAGTGTTGGGCATTCATTACAGTAGGGAAAAAATGTAAGTAGTGTATTTGAGACTGCAGCACTATTAATTAAAAGGGACAGGTGACAGCATGGAAAGTATTAGAACACTCCCATCCCCAATGGGCATGATACCAAACTGCAATGTCTTTCCAGTCTTTTAGATATGACTAAATGCAAAGAAGCCATTTACAACTATAAAATGAACAATTATCTGCCTAATGATATTCAATAAATGTTTGATAATGGGGCAAGGAACACAGTGAAGGGCAAGCTTCCATGTTCTGATTTCACTTCAGTTGTCCTTTGGGTAAAGAAAGCTTGGGAGAATATCCCAACTAAGATGATCAGCAAATCATTTGACTACCCGTGGAAGAGTAATGAGCTTGTTTGAACAGATGAGGAGGAGGAAGAAGAGCATGTCTGGGAATTATATCGTTGAGTCACATTGAAATGTGAGGAGCTATTTGGTGTGTCAGTTGTATGTCTTGTATTGTGTAATGCTTTGCTGAATTGAATAAAAAGCAGACTGGGACAGCAGAGCTTTGACAGACTCATGAGCAAACACGGACGTGTGAGCTTTTGCTGCCCCTTACGAGTAAGAAAAGTCAATCTTGGCTGGTCTGAGTTTACCATTTTACAGTATAGCATTTGGGCTTGTCTTAGTCTTCTTTATAGATTTCTCTGACACTTATGTAAGCCCACACCCCAGTAAACAAAACCAGAATGTGGGTGGGTTTCTAACTTCTTCACTTTGACAGCTTTCTTTCAAAATCATTGCATATCGTTGCACATGTTTGGACCTGGAACATTTTAATGATCGTCAATAGTTGTTTTAATAGCGAGCCAAGTATGCATCAATATGTCAATTATTTTACAGATTTGCACTTTTTGTAGGCTTGGCTGATCCATATTCCACATAAATAGTGGCACCTTGTACTAAAGATGTGCTTTCTGTTGTCACTTCAAAGGGGGCTTTGAGAGCAGACCTTTTGTGAGGGGACTGCAAGGGCGGAGCGTCAGCATGAGGGCACCCAACAAGACCAAGGACACCCTGAATAAGGTGTTACCCCTGCGTTGGTCGCTCGGTTCTAGAGACCGACGAAAACCTGAGCCGGCGGCGCCGGATGTTCAAGATCCCGCCCCAGTGGAGCTTGTCCAGTATTTGGAGTCCGGTCGACGGCCTCGCTGCACCAAGGATCCCATAGAGTCGTTAATGAACGAACCTCGAAGTTCCAAGGAAGCAAATGGCGGCCGGGCAGTCAGATCCTCCAGCGCAGGGAGAATCGGTTATGTAGATAAAGCAGGAGATGAATCCAAACAAGTGCCGGAGGGCCAGACGCGGCCATCAGAGCAAACATCTAGCTTGAGGCGCCGAAAAGACAGCGCGCTAAGAGAGGAAGGCAGCAGTAACACTCTTAGCAGGAGAAAGGACTCCAAGAGGCAAAGCTTCTCCAAATCCCAGCAGGAGATAAAGCAATCGTCCAGTTCCGGTGTTCAAAGCAGCTCCAGCATTCTGGGAGGCACTCTCAGAAGACAGAAAGACGACCAGACGGACGGAGAACGGCGTGCTGCGAACGAAGGTGGTGCGAAGCCCAAGAGCCACGACGGTCTAATGTCTTTCCTTAAAGGCAACTTCTTGAGGAGAGACAAGGACTCCAGGAGGTCCACAGAAGAGGACTCCGGAAGGCAGACTCTGTCCAGGCTTTCGTTGTCCAACGGAGCGGCCGGAGGCGAACGGGGGAAGTCTCACGACAAAGAACTCTCAAACGGGAAAGCTGGGCGGAGCTCATCCGACATCAGGCGCTCACAGAGCTCATCCAGTCTCCCCGCCCGAACGGATCAGAGCGCCCGGAGGACGGCCTCGCTGCATCGCAACGGCACATCCGCGCCCTCGCCCCAGATCCGCAGCCCCAACGCGGACAAGACATCTTATGGGAGCCTGCCGAGGACTCGCTACAGCACCACGTCTCTGGGACGCAAAAAGAACGTCCCGGAGTCCAGCTTCTGATGAGGACGCGGTGAAGGACCTCCAGCCCGTAAAGTCAAAGCAATAGAGCGCAATTTGCTACTCAGATGAAGCACGTGAAGCTTCTACGTTTGAATATGAAGAGCCCACGTTGCGACGTCTCTTGACTAACAAGACTTGAATCAAGTGCCTGAGCAAATTCTATGCAGTTTAGGGTGGATCTTCTATTTTTTTAAGCACTGCAAGCACATCAAACTGACAACAGATACACCTAGCATATCTGCGTCTTATTATTTAAGTTCATCCTTGTTCTTTTTTTTGTAATCTGCTAGCAATCACGACACACAGATTGTGTTCACTGATGAGAATGTACAATGGCTTTTTTGCTGCTAATTGACCTCAGCTATTTAACTCATTAACTCATCAAATACTTTAACTCTAAAGTAGTGACGACTGTGAGGTACACATTCGGGATCGTGGTATTTTATAATTTATCAATGTGTGTCAATGTCTTCAGGGGCAGCATTTTTTTTTTCTTAACCTCTTTTCCTTATTCTTTATATCAATATGTCAAGCTTGGTCAAATTACAAACTCCAATAATAATTAACTTATTTTTTAATAGTAGTTTGTGCTGATTAAAAAGTTTTATTTTTTTTATCCCCCCCTGACACGAAATAATGAAAATCAAAATTGTTTGTGAGCCAAACTCTTCCAATTGTAAAACATGATTTAAAATCTGGGCAATATTTTGAAAGAGAGATATTTGTATTTCTTTTGCAACAAATTTAAAATTATTCTCATTTGTTTTATTTCTTGTCTTTCTGAAATTTATCTGTGGGGGGTCTGGCCATCGTTACCATGATGATGCCTCTATTTTTCTCTCTCTCTTTTTTTTTTTTTTTTTAAATACAGCAATTTCTGCCAACAAAAGCAGAACCCACATTTAGGGGAATAAAGCCCAAAATGGGTTGCTCACACACGCATTTTCAGAGCAGAGAAGATTTACAGCATTTCCCCAAACTTAAGACGCACTTTTTTCCCCATTTGCATTTTTATATCGTCCGGATTCTTTCGCCCAGTAATTATCGTAACGGGACGAGCTAAACGAGTGGGACGTCGCTCACAATGTAGGTAGTCTGAAACACGGTTATAGTGCAACAAATACTGTATATAACTTGCGAATATGAACACAAAAAAATATAAAGAGTTTACAAAAGATTAGTTCCGTTCAGTTTTGCTATAGTTTTTACATTGTTGCTTAAGTGTTGGTGCATCTTTCACACGGTAACATAGAAAATACCAGAATTTGACCCCAAAAATAAGGGTGCCTCTTATATTTGGGGAATTACGGTACTCGGTTGTTTTCGCACTAAATATGTGGTCAGACACAACCTTTTATAGAATGTTTTGAATACAAATGTCCAACAGGGTAACTACTCATGTAAACTGTGAAAACAATTTATCTTTAACTTTTCCATGTAGCAGCAAACCATTTAGCGGCTAGCACATCCAACTAATGTTAGCTATTTACGCCAAATGATTTCCCTTAAAGTCTCACTGTGTCTTTTTCCATGCTGCTGGACATCTTTTCAGTGAATGATTCATCCCATTAGAAGAAGATTGGATCAACTTCACCTTCACCACGGCTCACCCTTCAAAAATAGTCTGTTTTTCGCTCCGATAAAGGCATTCGCTCGTCAAACGTTTGTCGAAATGAAGAGCGGCCAGAAGCGAATAATGATTGGCTACGTAGACGGAATGATTGCGTTTGCGTCCCCTTCTTTTAAACGCTGATGAGACATCTGTCTCTGGCTGTCCGCCTCTCATATCAACCTTGTTTTGCTCACGCCGCATGTTCACACATTCCAACTAACAAAAGGTGTCTGGATAAGGTTTCCATCTATGAATCATCAGTCCAGAGCATTTTTCAAACACACTTTATTATGTCTTCATTAAATGTGTTTGGGGCCAGCATGCTAGTCTCGTCGTTAGCACATCTGCCTCATGTCGTGTTCCAATGTTTTGCGGTTGTATGCTTGCCAGTTTATTTCCTTTCATGGCTTGCTCACACAATCCAATTTAGGCCGTGTGGCAATTGGTGTGAATGTTTGTTGGGACCTGTTTGATCCGTATCAAAAAGGTACCAGCAAACATGTTGAAATTTACTTCTGATAAGGACCTAAGTTGGTAGAAGAAACAAAAAAACAGAAACAAAGAATGGAAAAGTATGCAGGTCCCGATTTTCAGCGAAAAATGTCTATTAAACGTTACCCCCCCCCAAAAATAATATATATATATATATATATATGTATATTTATATTTATTTATTGCAATATCAGGATAAATAAATAAAATGATGATCCACACTTAAAAATAGATAACATGAGCTTAATTTAGAAATATTCAAGAAATCCATTGCATTGTTTTTAAATTAATTATGTCTGAAAATTGGCTGTGGTGGACTACTTCCGTATTTTGAAGTTTGGCTCATGTTTTCTTTTCCCAGTGCATTCATGAAAATATGAACAGAATAGTCATATTTTTCAGAAAAAAAAATCTAAGAAGGCGGTCAAAATTTAAATGGCACTACAGCCAACATAGCACCATTTTATGCAATATGCAAAGAAAACAAACAAAAAAATCATTAATTAGGAGTGAACTCATGTCATCAATTTTACCCTAAAACAATGTGTTCATTTTTGTGTGAATTTTTACATTCCATCAATAGATTAGACTTTTTTTTTAAAATTGGATTTCAGTTCATAACAGGCAATCTAATGACATTTTTGTGGTCTGAAAATGTGCTTTAATTTGATGCCTCATGGTTATTTCATATGTGAATTGATTTAATGGATTCCAATTACTATGCTGCCGTTCAGCACACTCTTGACAAAAGCTGCTTTTTACTTGGCCATAAATTATTACATTCCTTACGTGACACCGACAAATGAAGAACGTGGCAACACTGTCACTCTCATTCGCTCGTCTTGCGCACACTTTTTATTACCCTACCCTAGTGTGGAGAAGCAGTTACAGAAAATGGATGGATGGATGTCAGATGAACTGGATTCACTTGGCAGGAAGCTGAGGTTTTAGCAAAATGTCTTTAAAAAGGAGACTTCAATCTTTTTTGTGGAGCTAATTATGGAACAAAACAAAAAAAATGACATCAAAGCAACCGCAGTACAGTATCATGTATCCGTTTGTTGGTAATATACTGCCCCCTGGCTGCCAAGGTGCGTAAAAACTAAGCAGTAGCACGATGTGCATTGAATAGGAGCATAAAAACTAACAAACGCTTTTAATGTTTGACATTACATTGAATTAGGTCAATATGGATACATTACAATATTATTAATAGCTATTTTTATGACTTATTTTACTTCACAATTTTCTTAAAACACATTAAAAAATTGATCATGAAAGCTGAAATGGATTAAGCCTATTTCAATTAGTTTTTATGATATTGATTATTTGAGATACACTTACGTGGTGCTTCAAGCAAGGTCACGGAACAAACACAATTTGTATCTCAAGGCATAATGCACAAATACGACGACTAATTGTTAGCTCAGGTTGTAAAGGAGAGGAACATTTGCAGTAAATATCCACGGGAAGTTAACATGAAATACATTATTTTGTCGACTGCAAAAGTGTAGAATTGTTTGTTTATGTGTGATTGGCTGGTGTCCCTTGGAATATAAACTTCATTCATTCCCATGGAAAGTTTAGTGTGAAGAACATTTTTCATTATTTTCCTTTAACAGAAATTCAAGCTTGTCCACTTTCACCTCGTTAAAGCTGAGCACTTAAATGCGACGCAAGCATTTAATATGCAAGATTTCTATGTTTGAGTCATCCCAATCCGCAATATGTGTGCGCCGGAGATTAAATGAAGTGAATCGACGTATATTTTGAAGGGTGAGGCTGTCTAGACTCTTGTACACATCTTTTATAAGCGCTCAGTCCTTGACTATGTAAGAATCACATCGAGTTGTATAACTTTATTTTTCCAACCCCACGAATAAAGCATTTTATTATTTCTATTATGGTCATTTTTATTCAGTGGATTTTTCTTGCTCATAATCGCAGCCCTTCCACATCCAGTGGACGTCAGTTGCGCCCAGCAACGTGGTGTCTTACGGAACAAAGAAAAGGGAATTTAGAATTGTGACGATTCCTTTACAAAAATGAGTCATAGCGCTAGTCCTGGAATTCAGCAAAACTGACACCCACTGTCATTGCTCAAATACTGCATACTAGATAGAAATATGTATACGTGTGTGTGTGTGTGCGTGTGTATATACGTATATGTTTATATATATATATATATATATATATATATGTGTGTGTGTGTATGTGTATACGTGTATGTATAATGTATATATGTATAATACTATATATATAATATACTGTGTATATATATATATATATATATATATATATATATATATATATATATATATATATAATGTGTGTGTGTATGTGTATACACGTGTATGTATAATGTATATATGTATAATACTATATAATATACTGTATATATATATATATATATATATATATATATACATATATATATATATATATATATATATATACATATATATATATATATACATATATATATATATATATATATATATACATATATATATATATATATATATATATATACATATATATATATATACATATATATATATATATATATATATATATATATATATATATATATATATATACATATATATATATATATACATATAACGGGTTAGGGTGAGAATATATATGTGCTTTGCCACTGTCTTGTGACATATTAACAGCCACAGACTTGAATTATTTTTAATTTTGGTATGACTCAACCAAATGACACGGCAGATTTTCTTCACGTAATTCCCATTTCATGTGATTACAATGTCACAGTCAAATAACATCAAAAAATACATTCATGTTTGTAATTGCCGTAACAAAATGTGAAAAAGTTCAAGGGTTTTGACTACTTTGTCAAGGCACTTTTTATATACTGTACCAGCGATTCAACTGAAGATTGTTGACACCTCTCTTGGCTGACTCATCACGTCCTCAGCAAGAGCAAAGTAAAAATACTAATCACCCATTTGAAAGAAAGTCATTAACGCATGCACAAGTGGAAGTGAGAGTTGTTGCACCAAGATTTAATAATCAAGACGGAGGCAAAGTCTAAGAAGCAGCAAGGACTGAAGCTCATTTGCACTTTTGTGGGATGAAAACCTGATGTCCAATTTATTTGGAAATACAACATTATCTATTAGTTAAAACGCGTGGGAATCAGTGGCAGGGCCTGAGATTGGAATCTGGGCCTGCACTCAGCACAAAATTCCTTCATCACCGACAATGTACTATCGTTTTCTTTTTTCTTTTAAGTCCGCCTTGTTTTAAAAAACTTGAAGACAACGTTCAGGTTTCAATTTTGAAGTTTGGGATTTTAGTCAAAAACTTTAGGTCATAATTAGCTTTTTGGGGCGGGCCGAATCTGGCCCCCGGGCCTTGAGTTTGGCACCGGTGGCCCAGGGAATGCTACACTTGTATAGCAACACATATAAGCTCAGATCTGATTGGACAAAAAAATTGGGCTGTGCAATGAATTGTTAATTTGATTTTTTTTTTTTAATTCACCACTATTCTCTCATTTTTCGCAGGGGTTATGTTCTCATTAATACCCGCAGTAACGGTTTTGCTATTTTTACCACCCTCTTTTGAGTTTCTTTAAAAAAAAAAAAAAGGCGTATCTTTTTGATGAGGAAAAATGAAAAATGAGGTACACCTGCAATCAGAAAAAGTGATTAATGAACATTTATGATAACATTTGTGATAAGTTGAAATAACTGAGGGAACATTTGAAAAATTGTTAAAATTGAAAGTTAGCTGCTGCACAAAAGTTTTTAACATTTTTTTAGCATTTAAGCAAATATTGTAAAAAATATGCACAGCTGTCTTTTGGATAAGATATAAATAAGTTAATAAAATGATTTTAAATCAGTATACATTATTATTTTCTGAACATTCGGCACACAATTTTAAAACGTTTTTTTTTTCCAATAAATCAAACATTCTTTCCATAAATGGTAGTTGCTTTTATTACTTGGATTAATCACATTCGGCCAGAGTGACCGAGTCCATCTCACATTGTTAAAAGAACACATAAGAATATTAGAAATATTCATCCAATTTATAGAAATATTTTAAATGCAGGCCGGTGGTTTTGCTGATTTTCGAAGGCGTACTTTCCTCTTCCCCAAAGTCGGTTGGCTCCTTCTCACCCGCAATCCGAATGAAAACAAGCGGAAAATGTTTTGATGGATGTCGCTCTACCAGCATCGAAGCTTTCAAACCATCTCAAGGACAAAAGCTTTGAAACACACTTCTTTTCTTCTTCTGCACTGTATGCGGCCGCGAATCAATCTAACAGCTTCTCTGTAAAAAAAATCAGCCTTTCATTCTTTTCCTCTTTTTCAGGCACATTTTCCTCACTTTCTGTGCGCAGTTTGAGCTAAAAATCAATGGGAATTTTCAGAAACAATTGAATCCCGTCCAGCTGTGACTGCAGGGGACATCTCCAACCGGCCAATTGCACAGTAGTAAAAATCCTCATCGCTGGAGAAAGCTCAAATGAGTCTTTCTAACAAATTGCCAAAAATCACATGTACCACAAGAGCAATCATCCATTCTTCGCAGTGTTTAGTTGGGCTGGCTAAAAAAAAAAAACCCGACTTATTCAATTAGTCATTTTAAAAAATTGAGATTAGCTAAATCATGAGATTTTGCAAAAGTGGCAGAATGCAGTAAAATGTTGCATATAATTCATTATTTTATTACCAGACATTTTTAGACACTCCTCTAGCTTCGCACATTAAAATATTTGAAAAAATATGAAGTAAGGACCCCGAGATTACATTTCTGGACTCTCAAAAACATAAAATAACCCTAACCCTAACCCTAACCCTCGACATCATGAAGACTGCGAGGCAGCCTAACCCGAACCTAAGAGGTGCTGCTTCAGTAAACAAGATGTTTCACTTCCTTGTTAGAAGCATAAGTACCGTAAAATTCATATAAAAGAAAATAAATCAACAATGTGCCAAATGCAATTTCTATGTACATATTTCACTGTGAAATATTTACAAAATCATGACACAACCCATTTCAAATTCCTGTCACGTTCTTAACACCTTGTCATAAACTCACAGACTTGATACGACTTATTACCAAATAGCTAGCACACAAAAGCAAATCACTGATGGATAGATAAGCATCCTTTGTGGTTTTCTTTTCTAATCTAAGATCTCAAAGACCGCACGGCTGCTGCATGCCGACAGGCTTGCTGTTCTCGACTTCTGTGTTAGGGTTGGTTTTTTTTTTATAACAGGAAAACAAAAGTGAAAAGAAGTGAGTTGAAGCTAAACAGAAAAGTGCTTAAGATTCCATAAATTGGTGACAGGCATGAACCTCGTCGTGCTGTACCTATATTATCACAAGTGCAATTTTGCATAATAATATATATTTGTAAAAAATTAGTAAAAAAATAATAATGTGCCATTACAGAAATGAATAACATTATTAAAGCAAGGAACAGTTCATCTTTTACAGTCACTTCTATACCGCTTTGGAGTAACCCCTGACCCCCCAAAAGTCTAAAATGTGCTCCATAATATTATACTTTATAAAGACAAAACAATCATGTTATAATACAAAGAAAAATGCTGATTTTTGTCACATTTTTTTCTTTCATTTGTGTTGTAGGTTACTAATATTTTGCATTCTTTGCAGACAATAAAGAATATATGCCTCTGAATTGTATGAATTGTAAAAATATGTTGAGCTACATGTTGGTCTATGTGTGTTGCAGCACCATTTGTGTTTAGAACTCCTTCACTTAAAGGTTAACAGCACACTTCACTTATTTTTGTCCAGTATGCCTTTGGAGTTTTCCATTTTATGTTTACATTCAGGTAGCATTTTTTAAATCCTTGTTTGCGTTAGCCCAGATGAGTATTTTTGCTATTTTTTTTGTTTTAAAACAATATTCACGTTTTTGCCCAGATATGGTGCTTGCAATATCATTTATTTAGTTTGGACTGCTCATAACATGAATGTAATGACATAGTCACCTTTTAAATGACAGGGCAGTACTTTGCATTTGAGATGATTTACTTTCAACTACAACATTCAAATCCAATTTTGTTTCAGCCTCAGACTTGATTGCTATCGTGGAAGCGCCCACTAATCCTGTTGATCAATGCCGTTGTCATGTTGATTGTGTAAATGAGCAGTTGCGAGTGAGAAGTATTGTTTCCCACTTGCTCTTTTTGCGAATTTGCATTAGACAAAATGCAATCCAGCTGGGATCTCAGGACATGTCAACACAATTTATTCATTTCTTTTTAAATTACATTCACAGTCATTTTCGACATTTTGAGCGCGACATCGATTCCTGCACTTTGACAGGCTTGCTTTTATAAAACATTATAATCACAATGCTAATGAAAACATTACATTGATGTTTGAAGTACCGGTTTATTTTTTTTCAAATATAAGTGACAAAATATACACCATCATGAGCAGCATGATATTGATTCATGGAAATATATTCAAAGCTATTTTCTTGAGTCTCCAAACATACAACATATATAATTATTGTAGCACAACTGATTGTTACCATAATGTCTTTCTCTGCAGGGGAAATCAAAAATCTGTTAACACAAACAATGATTATGTTTTACCAAATGAGCTTATATTTTTGCATTTAGACAGTCCAAAGGATAAATTAAATATCTGCACCGTACGTAGCAAAAACAAAAAAAGAAAACTGTGCTGTAGGTAGATTTCTGTTTCAGACAACACAAGCATATGTGAGTGAACTTTTTTTTTTTTTTTTATGAAAACATGTCTGAATAAATTGTAAAGAAGTATTCTTTAAATGCCAACTTTTAGTGCACCAATTGTAGTTTTGTTGTGGCACTTGTGGTACATGCAGGAATTACTGTAAATGTTCAAAAATTAGTCATTAATATCATAGAACGGTTTTCAAATATTTATTTGGGTACATTTTTTAGTGAACTTTAAAACCCAATACAGTTTCTTTGAATAATAACACGAGTCGACCTCCAAAATTCTTTATACAATTTTCTATGCGGCGCCGCGAGTTTAAACACGGGATTGTATTCTGATTGATATTTTGTATTATGAATAAGGCAGCAATTTTGCCACTAGCTGTCGATTGAAAATGTCACTGTCACACAGTGCTCCGGTCACGGCCAATCACAGATCAGCTTGCGCCGCTCACATGACCATCTTCAAAGTGGTAGTGGATAAAGAATTTCGAGGTCCATTTCGTCACCCCTTGTATTTTCTCAGGCGTCATATTAGGGTTGTGATTCACCTAAAACCATGCGCGTCTGTGACTGGTTCATTCACTGCCATTGACAACTTTTCAAAAACGATTTGAACTGGACTGACATTGAATGACTTAATAACATAGCTGTCATGCTTGAAATGCGGCACAGTACTTTTATTTTTGGGCTCCAGCGATTAAGCTCCTTTCTACCTGGCCCCGTGTGCCGTTGGGCCAGTGGTACAGTAATTCTGGATTCGGTTACCATGGCAAATGGGTACAGAGCCCGAGCTTGATATGACAGTAACTTGGCGGATTGCCTTTTGTCACCTTGCCAGCAGATTTGTGCATGACAGCTGGCTGGATCTTCGCTTGAGATTTTGCATGAATTTGCGCATCTGGCCAAACTCAATGCAGTTCTGCTTACTTGAGCTTCAACGTGATCATAATAATTTATCACTTGTGGTGGGAACTAGGTGTTTCTGCATGATTGGGTATATTAAAGAAAAATAGCATCCGTGCAAAAATCCTTTAAAACATCTACAAGTTCCTAAAAAGAGTCACTTTATGTAAAATGGATGTTTTTTTTTTTTTTTAAAGAGATCTTTGCTATGCTATAAAGGAAGGACACTTTAAGTTGGTTATTTTGTGTGCACAAGACACCACCATACTAGCAGATTAGAAATGTTTTGTAAATGTTGGCAAAGTTCTAAGCCTTTTTAATGTCGAAAAACTCAAATTTTCAGAAATGGGACATAAAAAATAATTATAATACTTACTTGGTTGATTAATTTGACTCTTGGTCGGTGGGCAGGCACTCCAGGGTCCGATAGTTTTTTGTATATACAAAATAGCCTTTCCGCTATAAGTTCCATTTATGGCTAGCTTTACGTAAGTATCTTCACAGAGTATGGCTGCACAATTAGTAGAATTTTAATTGCGATCATGATATTGCCTGCCACGATTAATTAAGCTGATCCTTAGCATATTAACATTTTAAAAGATATTCATGTCAAATCAAGCACTTTGTCATCCTACCACCAGGGGGCAATGTTTCCTACATGTTTGCATGACATGTCCTTTTTTCTCTAATATATTTACCAGTGTGAAATGGAGTTTCTCACCTGATTCCTAATATATACAGTGCTAGTTGTCAATCGAGACCCAAAATTGGAATAAATTCGGTTTGAAATGACTGAAGATGACAGTTTGACTGCTAATTGATAAATAGACATTTGACCAAACATGATGAATAATTGTGATGAATAATCGTGATTTCAATATTGACCAAAATAATCGTTATTATTGTTTTGGGCATAATCGTGCAGCCATATCACAGAGGGTATAAAGCCATTTTCGTACTGGACTCGTACTTTTCGTACTTTTTCCCCTGAAGGTTAGCTCTAGCCATCTTGAAAATTGACAGTCGATCTTTGAAAGTGTAGCTTTTTAATTACATTTTTAAGTGGTGGCGGATTAAGCCAGTTAATAATGTAATTCAGATTGGATTTTTATGGAAGAGGATTAGGGCCGGTGAAGAAAAAAAAAGTTGAAAGGATTCTCACATACTATAGAACATTGTACTAAAGAATACTACAGTAGGCTATAGGTTGTTTGACTTCAGGTTTCCACTACGAGAATAGGGGAAAAATCCCATGTAAAAAAACAGATTCATATGCCACGTTGTTTTGTATGTCTTTGGCATATCTTCTCAGATTAAAATACCCTGCTCAAATTCCCTCCACAGGATCTGGCAAATCAACCCACCAACTATGTAAACTATGAGCAGAAAAAAATGCCTGTATAGCTCAGTCTCTATTTTGATCACTTTGTTCAACAGTTGTATTTTACAAGAGAATAATTCCATTCAAGGACCAAAGAAAACTACTGGAACTCGTTCTTTTCTCTGAAATCCTTGATTCAAAATATATGTACTTACTATTTGATTATTTTACTTTCCTGTTAGAAGTAGAAAAACGTGACTATGGAAATAGATAGATAGATAGATAGATAGATAGATAGATAGATAGATAGATAGATAGATAGATAGATAGATAGATAGATAGATAGATAGATAGATAGATAGATAGATAGATAGATAGATAGATAGATCTAAAATGGGTTAAATATCTATCTAGCTAGCTAGATAAAATTGAGAATTCTGGAAACCATTTTGCTAACTCACTAGGCCTAAACCTCTTCAGTAGATTCTGACTCAAAAGCAAAAGGGATTTTGCGTCCGCTTCACTGCGGGGCGACACCGGAAGGGATCTCCCTTCGTGTTGGCTCCAGATGAGCGCCTTCCGGCACCATCCTCATGCTCACACTGCCGCCCTCTGTGGTGCTGGAATGGACGTTGAACTTCCTGTTGTCCGGCCGCACGGCTCTGAGGAACTGCCTTTTGAAGGTCTCGCTAAGGACAATGTAGAGATATGGGTTGATGCAGCTGTTGGCGTAGCCCATGCTGATGGCGATGTTGTAAGCGTAGGAAAAGGCCACGCTGGGGTTCTGCACGCCTAAGTGGACCAGTTGCAGGATGTAGTAGGGGGCCCAGCAGATGAAAAAGGCCAAGCAGATGGCCACGGCCATTCGCGTCACATTCCTGACGCGAACCCTGAGGCTCCTCTGGGGCAGCGGCGCCACGCTGGTGGACATGTGCTGCAGGATCTTGAAGAAGACCCTGCAGATGATGACCAGGGGGATGGCGAAGGCCAAGAAGAACTGATACAGCGTGAACCAGTACGTGTTGGTGACCGGGTCGGGCAGGAGCAAGGCGCAGGCCACCAGGCCGCCGGGTAGGGGCATCAGGTCGGCGTACAGCCACACGGGGATGATGGTGATGAGGGAAAGAGCCCAGACCACGGCGATGACGAGGGAGGCCACGCAGGGCGTGCGGATGTAGTTGAAGCGGATGGGGTGCACCGTGGCCACGTAGCGGTCCAGGGTCATGGCCGTGAGGATGTACGTGCTCACCATCTGACTGTTGGAGTCCAGCGCCGTGATCACTGTGCACATGGTGGCTCCGAAACGCCACGTGCCGTTGCCTAGCAACTGATGGATCAGGAAGGGCATCCCAAGCAGGAAGAGGACATCCACGATGGACAAGTTGAGCATGAAGACGTCCGGGACGGTCTGTTTGGCGCGGCACTTGGTTTTCTTCATGATGGTGTAGATGACGATGCTGTTGCCCAGGATGCCAAAAAGAAAGATGATGCCGAAGATGACCAGTAAAATAGTGCTGCAGTGCTGAGGACTGTCCGCGGCTGGAGATGCAACAAATCAGCGAAAAAAGACAAAGGCCGTCATTGGGGAGGACATTTCAGCACACAGGTGTCAACCACCGGTCCTCGGGGACTTGTTTACCTGCATGTTTTCCTGGTTCCTCACCCCAAAACACACAATTCAAATGATTTGCTCATCAGCAAGCTCTTAAGGAGCTTGAAAACGTGCAGCATACCGGCCCTCGAGGACTGGAGTTTGACACCTGTCACGTTTCAACGTGGTGAATGAGGTGGTAGAATGTTGTGGACCCAAATTCCGGTGAAGCTGGAGGCAGCGTTTGCTAAAAATAATAATAATAACAACTTAGACGAGGAATGGCAAAATAAGCAACTCAAAATCTGGAATTGTAAACGAAAACAGAACTCAGACAAATGGGCATGAAATTAACAGACTTGTCAACATCGACTATGACCCTACAAGAACCGAAAGGAAAGAGGAAACTAAATACAGTACATTCAAAACCGATTACATGAGAAGGAACACCTAGGCAAGACACAGTAGGTGCAGGGAGCTGATTGGCACACACCAGGGAAGCAGGTTAATGAGGACAGGTGAACGCAATCATAAGACACTGACGCAAGGGAAACAGAAATATGAAATAACTAAGCACGTGAACAAAACCCAACAAAAGCCCAGAACAGAATAAAATATACAACCCCGATACCAACCCACACACAACAAAAACCACCCAGAACATAATAACACCAATGTTTTGGCTAATCAGTAGGGATATGAATTGATATTTCAGATTCCGTTGTCCATACCTTTTCAATTCTCTTATTGATCCTCATCAGTTTTTGGAGAAATTACCATATTTTTTCCTCATTTTCAACCCCCATATTGGGGGGGTCGACTTATAACTCAAAACCTAATGAATATTCTTCACATATCTGAATAACATTCATTCGAATGCAAAATAAATAATATCATGTCATTTACAAGGCTTAACATGATTATATATGCCTCTAATTTGATACAGTATGCATCCTTTTTAGCGTATTTGCACTTTCAAATGCACTTTTGTCATGCGGTGCCTTATTGCCTCTTTGTTTTTCTGGTAGACTTTGACCCATTATGAAAAGGAAAAGATGGCTTCGTCCAAGACAAAAATAAGAGAGCAGTGGCATGTCAAGAGCAACCGAACCACGCGATCCAATCGATCCCAAGAATAACGAAGATGTTTGCACAATTGATGAGGAAATAGGACAGGATGTACGAGATTTAATTGTAAGGAGCTATATGGCGTGTCAGATAGTGATGATGACTTTTAGAGCTTTTTGTCAAATTCATATTCAGCTGCGTCAAAAAATCAAAGCACTGAAACTTCAAATAGTTGTATTGTGTCAACATTAGTTTCAGCATTTGCGTCAAATCACGCACGTACTTTGCCTCGCACTTGTCTCATTTGTGCTCCACCCCTTCCCTCCATAAACGCAAGAGTATGTTATTCAACATACGATGAAGAAATGCGTCTGAAACTACCATAATTATTTTAATAATTCGCATCATGTGTTTTAATTGAACAGCTACAATATGCGCGACTACGAAAGACTTATACTCGCGTTTTTGTCAAACACAAGGTCAACTTGTATGCAGAGAAATACGCTATACATAAAATGATGTCATCCATGTCATTGCACACTGTTTACTTGTTACATTGTGGTGAGTTATTGCGGCTTTATTCTATGAAAGATTCTCATTTATGACCTTAACATTTTCTTTCACAGCTTAACCTTACTATTTTTATTGCTGTTTTCCTTCCTTTTCAGACCAGTAAAAGAAAATGTCAATGTTACGTCTTTAGTATTGAACAAAAGAAACAATCAAACAAATGGCAACAAAATAAAAACGTTCAATCCCTACTTAATGGATTTCAGTTACTGCAGATATATTTTGGGAACAGAACCTGGAAAAACATTATTTGTTTCCCAGTGATTACCTTGTTAGTTTAAAAAAAGTTTAATAGTCATAAAAATAAAATGCAGAGAAAGTACAAAGTAATGTATTTTGAAAGAGTAATATTTTTTCTTCACCATGAATCTTTGTCCAAATTATGTACAGTTTTTGCTTTATTGTTTTTTAACCCTCCTGTTATGTTGTGGATCAAACTGACCCATTTGGAGGTTAAGGAATGTAGTTTTTAAGTCTAAAAGATACAAACATATCATTGTACAATGATATTTTTACGCATCTTTTCTACTCTTTTGATAAATAACCAAACCTGGGTCAAAAAAAAGAAATAGGAAAAAAAATCATGATAAAATTACACAGAGTTCATGACTAGTCATTGAAATGTATCTTTTGGATGATACATTGAAAATACTTGAATCCTTCAGAAACATCATTGCTGACACTGACCATATTTTATTCATTGGATCCATACCAAAATTTGCAGTTTTGCACACCACTAATTAAGGGACGGAAGCGAAAGGGCAATGGAAATGAGTTCGGACAAATGCGAAGAAAGGGCAAAATTGTTAATATCCGTAAAGGTGAACTCGATGGAGTTTAAACTTTCTGCCTAACTGGGAGTAAATTCTATTTCAAAGGGAGTGACCGGATAAATGTGATTTAATTCTGTTTTGCGATGTGACGAAACAGAAAGTAAACATGATGAAATTATTGCTCCGATTCAAGTATATTCATCAATGGCAAGACGCACTGACAGGCTTTCAATTTGCAAGATTTCCAGTGATGTGCGAATGAATGACAATCGTAAAAGCAAGCAAAGAGCAATTGCTTGGACCGGATTGCGGGGAGTGGATGGATTTGACTCGAATGGATTTTTGAATTGATTCAGAGATGAGAACGGGTTGAAAACAGTCAAATGGGCAATTTCAGACAACGTAGTGGGCGTAAGTGCACAAAAAGGACAGAAGTCACGCAGATGAAGAAAAACTTACCAAGTGAAACAAAAAACACAGCTTGGAGCAATGTTGTAAAAGGTGTGACATGGATGGTGATGTTTCTCTCTTATATTGTGACGCATCTGTAGGAAATGAAAGTGTGATTGAAAGTATGATAAACAAACAAAGAAAAAAGACAACAATATGACACATAACTGAGCGTTCACCCACCTAATGTTGCATTGATGTATCCTAAAGAGAAATTGGAGTCATTCAGGAAATCCATCGCTGTGTGAGCAAGTTATACCAAGTCCGAAGAACAAATGTCAAATAAAAATGCCGTTTATACACGGGGGTGCATAGTTGATCCACTTGGAACTGCTGTCAGCATTCTAAGGACGAGATGACTCGGCGCTCCACTCATACAGTAGTCCGCACCCCCCCACCCCCCACTCCCTCTCTCTCTCTCTCTCTCTCTCTCGGTTTCTCGATTCTCTCGGATTTAATAAAGTATAAATCTATGCGGGGCCAGCCCTAGCCAATGTGGCACCCTAGGTGAGTTTTTATTTGCCCCCCCCTTCACCCACTGACCATTTACATAGTCCTCATCCAACATTGTCCTTATTAGGATGCCACACAGTCTCTTTAAACTATTCTTTAAATATTAATCTGTGAAAGGGTCACTGCCTAATTAGTTCAAATTATTGTGTATTGTATTGTATTGTACTATTATGCATTGCAGTTGTAAAGTATCTTATTTTATTTTTGTCTGGGTTCTTTGGGTTTCTTTATTTTCATTATTATTGTTGTTGTTGTCTTTCTCTTCTTGAAAAGGGTGTACAAATTTTTAACTTTTATGCGGAATTTAATCAATGATAAAGTATTATTTTTCTCTCTCTCTCTCTTTTTCAACCACTTTGAGTGCCATTGACGTGGAAAAACGTCATTGGCGTAAGTTGAGGTAGACAGTGTTACAACTATTTTTTTTTTTTTTGGTGGAGAAGAGCTAACTATAAGCCAGGGTCCTTGAAAATTGAAGGCAGGTTTTCTCTTTTTTTTCCCTTTTAGTAATGGTTGACATTAAAAGATTTAACATTCCTGTAGTTTGACGATTCAAGAAGTTTCCTTCCTTTTCATTAGTCACAGTCAATGAGTGACGTTAAGTACATTTGCTTTATTTGCATTTGCATTGGAATGAGGACTCTACAAAGATGACACCGGAAAATGTGTTTTTGTAATAAGTGTTAAGTATCGTAACAGAGCATTCCTACAACTTTTTTTTTTTTTTAACTCCAGAAGAACCTTAGTTTTACTCATAAAACTTTTTTTTAAACGCCAGAAGAACCTTAGTTTTACTCCTTTTTCACTTTTCTCCACAACAAATAAGGTTGCCTTGGTTGTTTTGACTTAATTTAACAATTAATGATATATTTATATTTGTATTGCCCCTTACTCAAAAAGTAATTAATTTTATTTTCATATACCAATTAAAACAGTAGTTCAACAGTTCATTTATTTGCGCTTTGTTTGGCTTGATCTGTTTTTTGGCGCCGCCTCTGGCCGTTATTGATATTACATTTTGTAGTGATGAAGGATGGTGTGACCTCAAATGAGAGGGGCCAGTCGGTGACGCACGCGTTCTGTTTCTGTGAAATCTGGCGCACGATAAGTTGCACTTTTGCCGTAAGAATGTTGTCGTTTATGATAACATGCCCAAAATTAATTTGTTTGTTATTCCGACAACTTGTGACTGTGGATAACAAGTTAGCTCTTGTTAGTGCTTATCTTCGGCATGTTATATAGTGCTGCCTTGTATGCGTTTAGCGCGTGAATATTTTCGTTTGTGCCAGGTATTTCCCTTTGATTTATGTTAGCATATGCAAAGGTTTGGCATTGATAAGAACTCATTTGCATCTAAATAACGTTTCTTATTGAAATAAATAGCATTTGTATTTCGGTTATCTGATTGACAATGTCACTTTTATTTTTTTGGATGAGGGCTCCTATTTGTCGTTAAGGATTAGCTTTTTTTGAACACCTTAATTGTTTGTTCTTTTTTTCCCCACAATGTATTTTGACACACCACCAATTGCGTTATCCACTGTTAATCAATAATTTTAATTAAACATCTGGCATGTGGTCAGGTTGTTTTATTTCTTCCTCTTTATCAGCAGAGCTTTTTGTTCTAATGAATGACCATCCATCATGCTCTGTCACTATCTTAAATCCTGGATCTTCAGCTCTTATCAGGAGAGACTTCATCATTGCATTTATTTTTTTTTGGCGGCTGCACAGTTCCACGTCCCCTTCTTTTGTGAAAACAACCAGGTACTAAGCACATTATATGGAAAATATATTAGTCGATATAACATTTATGTTCATCGAAAATGGAATAATAAACTTTAAATATCGTATTTTTGTCAGACTATAAGCCGCACTGACAAAAATTTAACAGAAAGTGTATTGCTGCCACGTATCCGCACTGGACAATATGCCGCAGTTTATGAAATCAGATATTTGTACAGAAAGATGGTACATGGATGTTTTTTTAAAAAAAAACAAACTTTTCTGTTTTCAAACTGGCTGGTTACAAAAACATCATGCCTTCAACACAGATGGAACATGCATGCATCTTTAAAATAGAGCAATACCATGTTTTTAACATAACATCGGCACAGCCGGATTGTTAGAATACAGCACCAATAGAACAGTAACCCGCCTGGTGCATTTACTACTCGAACTTGCCCCATGGTGGTGAATAAAATAGCAGTTCAACCCAAAATCAATTATTTAATGTTTAAATCTGTTTCGCTTTGTTTACTGGAAGATTGCCCTCTGGTGGTTGGTTGAAAAAAACTGCAGATAAGCCACACTAGGGATCAAATTTTGGGGGGAAAAAAGTAGTGACTTATAGTCCAAAATTTACAGTAAACCCAGTTACAAATGCAATGCAAAGGACATTGTGGGTTAATAGCAGCCGTATAGATCGCTGTATAGAAAAAAAATGACATCATAGTTGCTCAGCTAATGACCCATCTCAGCTCCGCCTTTTTTCTAAATTTGATCATGTGACCTTGATCCCAAGCTTAGCCGTCCATCAGGAGTGTTAAAGCTCTGTTTCGTTAGACTTTCGACCACGTCTGACAAGCAGGTGATTTCCCCCATTGTTGTCCTAATTAGTCGTGCGTGAATGTAACATAAACTGCGATGATATGTGCTGATAATAAAAACGACTGTATATTTAGCTTGATCATATAGGTATAGCTGTGTTGCTCATTTTTCCTCCTACTCTCAAAAATGCCTTTTTCAGCAATTAAGTTCCTAACCATGGATGATTTCCTTGACTCCACATGTTCCACTTTTCAGAAAGGCTGTTTCTTAACTCTACCTTTCCACTTGAAAGACCAAAAGTGTGAACTTTCAGCTGAGTCCATATCTTTGAGAGAGTTTGATCTTGCAGTGTGCATGCGTGCACATTTTTTTCCACTTTGTTGGAGATATGTGAAGGGCACCACTGGACAAAGAAGCTTGCATTTCTTTTCCCTTCTATCTCACCAACAGCAACATTTTTCGATGATCTTTTCCATGAAGAGAAATAGGTTATGTGTTCCTTTTTTGTATTGTGTGTATCTTTATTATCACAGTCTATTTCATGTGATGCATTTTAATGATTGTTGCAGCATTCGCTGTGCTTCTCCATTAACCTCTTGGTCATCACTGCTAATGAAATCGAAGTCTAGGATGTTAGACATTCTCCTACATTCTTAATAAAAAAAAAGTATAAGATAGGTAAAGAAATAGTCTGCTTTTAGTCCAATTGGGTTTGGTTAAGTGCGTGGTATGGCGTATGGTGCCATATCCGTAAATTATGCCATTGTGACTCATTGCATAGTGTTAAATGACATTTAATGACATTATGACTCACAGCATAATAAGTTTACTCCAAAATATTTTGAAGCTGCAGGGAGTAGATTTTAATGCACATGCACTGAAATGGTTGATGCAAAATGTTGCTGAATTATGTTTAAAGTAAGTAAGATTAAACCGGTTGTTTTGACAAGCTAATTTGGTTTCAGCCCCTTGGCTCGCTCAGCCTTCTAGTTATTACTTTCTCAAATAAAGTTTCAAGTAATACAAGTCTTTCATAAATGATGCAATTTGCTTCAAATGTTTCATATTCATATCCATATTGCGTTGCATACAGTATGATTCCTGGACAGTCTGCAAATGACTTCCGTGAATTGAAGTTAGGAGATAATTGGTATTAAGGATGCCGGAAGGAACTAAGGCATATTTTCTTGAAAAAAAAAAAATGTCCATCCTACAAGTTATTTTTCCTCTCTTTTCGACTTTTAATCGACCTATTTGTTATCATGGCAAGGAATTTAGCACTTACGTTAAACCACTGACGTTTGCTTTTTGATGCGCTTGCTCAATGCAGAAGAAATGAAAATAAAGCTACGTCTGCCTTTTTATGTGGCCATATAGCCATGCAAGTCAGGTCACAGAGAAATCATGGACTGGATTTACTGTTAATAAGGGTGTTTCCCTTTTCAGTAAAGTGGAATGGATTGGATAACAACTCGTGGCAAGGGGCATTCTAAAGAAAACGAAAACCCTGTTTTATGTTCAAATTTAAGAGAAAAAGGATTAATTGTGTGTATATTTAGTACTTATACGGGCCATTTTATATTGAACATTTGGTCCTTTTTGTATAAAACTTAAGAAATAAAAAAGAAATAAAAATGCAACCAAATATTTTGAGAAGGATTTGGGGGTGCTATACACTCCCTAAAATTGAGCTAGCAACGCAATTGAATAAGCATTTATGTACACTTTGTTTCATTCAACAATTCAGTTTACCACTACAAAAAGCAAATAAAGTCTCCACTTATGTTTGGTACTTTAACTTGGGGGATACATTGCTTGCATATCAGTCATCAGTGCCTCAAGTTCTTGACAAAGTGTAAAAATACACAAGCGAGGATTTGTCGAATCAGGTCCCTGGAGCAGCTGATTACAGAGTGAGATTCCTTTGAAGATTGCACGCAATGCTCTCAAGGTTCCTTTTTTAGGATTATGCATGCCACAATGCGGGTTGTTTTCCTGCATTTCATCCCAAATGGTGTTGGGGCTTCCTCTTTGCAAAGCTTTTATCTATATCCGCACAAGATAACTCTTCCCTAAATGCAGATTTCTTCTTCATTTTCTTTTAGGGGAAACTACGACCAACCACTGCCAAAATTACCTTAACCTGTAAAAACGATTGGCAAAATATTTTCACATTAGGTGTAAATGATTTTTCCTCAGAGCAGCTTACATTGAAATTTAATATTATCCCAAATATTATACAAATCACTGTTTCTTCACAGGATGATGGGGATTTAAATAGAGAGGTTTGAATGACGATTTCTCATCGTTTTCAGAGGCTAGGCGACAATAGAATATAAATTAAAAAAAAAAAAAACAGATCCAGGAAACAATATTGCAACGCTTGCTTCCTTCCTTCAATGATACAGTCGGGCTGATGTGTGGAAAAAAGCAAGCTCCTCCCCATAAATGATGGTGTCATTAAGATGAATTGACTTCATTAAAAAACACTTTAAATTAAAACTGAGTTTCTTATCAGGTGTGGCATCATTTTTACGCGTTACAGAAGTGCCAATGTTCAGCCCACTCAAGAGTCCCTTTGAAGAACATCTTGTTCTTTTCATTTTAAATCAACTCTGGTGAAATGTAGATTCAAAATGAGGAGAATTGTCTCTTTGTCCCAATATTCATGAACCAGACAGTACCATTTTGGAGGTTTATATTTTTTATGTAAGTTGTTACATTTATGTTTTGACATGGAAAATTTAGGTCAGGAAAGAAATTCAATTACATAAACCAAATTCAGACAAAGAGAAACTGATATATATATATATATATATATATATATATATATATATATATATATATATATATATATATATATATATATATATATATATATATATATATATATATATATATATATATATGTGTGTGTGTATTCAGTCAACAATAGACTGGCATTACTTTATTCATTTAGGCCAAACAAAATGGATGTAATTGCATAACCCATACAACAACATACAAAATTGGAGATAATTGCATAGGTCTTACAACAACATTAAATTGGGTCTTTTTGCAGGTTAATCGTTATGAACCAATTTTTTGGGGTGGGGGAGGGGGGTGCAGGTAAGATTAGACCATGGGCTAAACCTAAAATTGCATTTTTTGTTCAATAACAAAATTGGGCTTTTTTTGTCAAAAACCAATGTAATGTTTTTTTTATCGTTGATGTTCATGTGAATACATAACCTAAAAAGTTGTGTTGGCCCCCTTTTCGTTCCAATTTGATATCATGACTACCCATTTTTGGTATTAATATTGTGCATTATATTACATTGTAGTTTTGAACGGTTGTATGCTATCAAACACTGCATATCGGCGAATTATTTTGCATTCCTAAGGTCTAGTGGACAATGTCTCATGCTTTTTAAAAACTCTACCTTGACACCCTCCAGAGAGGGAGTGCAACCGAGGCTTTGAAACACCATTTAAAATGCGGGTCTCACTCCAGTGTTGCAGTTAAGTAGATGCGTGTGAGCGGTACTTCTCATTCGTCATTCAGCAAAAGTGTCTGCCAAACGATCGCTATCATGCAAAAGTTTCCCTCCTGTCGACAAATAATATTATTAATCAAATCATTGCGCATTCTGTGCCACACTCTTGAAGCTGGATTTCAAATAAGCCGTTGGCTGTCGCACGCTCCAACCACGGGGTTATCAGTAACACACACACAAAAGCCCAATCACTTTAGCACTGCAGTCTTTAAAAAGCTATCCTCTTTTAGGGCTGGGCAGGTAATCGAAATGCGATGGTGAACTTGTTTGTGGTATCTCAAGATAAAAAAACTTTATTAAAGCACCCTTTGTTGCTTGCAGTATGTCACTGAAAAAGCACAAAACCAATCACAAATCAACCAATCAACAAAAATAAGTACAAGCATGAGGGATTTAAAATCAACATTTAGTTTGTTTCAGAAACATTGCCAGGTACTAAAAGTACTAACAAGATCACCTAGGTTCTAAAGTAATCAATTACTTTAGTAATTAATTACCTACTAAATGATCTAAAGTAATTGATACGCTACTGTATAAAGTAAATAATTACTTTAATCTTTTTTATTTCTTATAGTAACTGATTACTTTAGTGCTTAGCAACATAATTCTTTAATTACTTAATTCACAAGTCATTTTAGACCCTCCTTTAGGCTAAAATTGAAAAAAAAAGTGTGTGCGTGTGTGTGTGTGTGTGTATATATATATATATATATATATATATATATATATATATATATATATATATATATATATATATATATATATATATATATATATATATATATATATATATATATATATATATATACTTTTTTAATACTCTTATGCCAAATACTTGAAAGAAAAGAAAAGAAAAGGACATGAGTTAGTACAGTACAGTACAGACTTCTTCAAATCTTTGAATTTATCTATGAGAAATGAGTTCTGAAAGTTCTTTCTTCTACACTCATCATGTAATGTAGGTTTGGAACGTCATGTCTGCACCACAACACACTGCCACCAAGAGGCCAAGATTTACACTGCAGGAACAGCAGGTATTTATTTGTGTTTATTTGTTTTTATTGCTGTTATTCTGTGAAGGCCTTCTGAAATGTTATCCATATTCCTTAATACTGTTCCTCTTAATATCGACCACTTTTTCATTTTGCATCTCCTTGCACATTTTTCACTGGATTTACTGAACTGATTTCAGGATATGTGTCAAATTCATCACATCTGGGTGACCTTTTTGTTTGTTTGTTTGTTTGTTTCACAAATTTTTCACAATTTCACTCCAACAAGCTCATTAATTTCCAAGGTTTTTTTGCAAAATGGAACATTCTAACTTCTACCTTGATCTGTTCTTTCCAGGTCATTGTGTATCACTTTATATAATTTCTTTATCACTTTATTTCTTTCAATTTCTGTCAGAATAGCATCTAGTTGTAATATTTTTTTGTTTTTCATGTACTTACTAATTAACCTTATTTAGAACTCTCCACATGCAGTTACAGACAAAAAAAGGTATTTTAGGGAAGTGACTGTTCATTTTTTGAATTTTTGCCTGTGGAGTTTAAATGAAAGAGGAGGTTACTTTTGTGTTTTTTTTCCCCCTCCAGCTGCTTGATTTTGCAACACCTTCTACTCTCTAAATGAAGCTCCCTACTCACAACAAATAAAAGCATCTCCACAAATAGATGCTTTTCATTCCAATAGTCATCTGTAAGTTGAGCAAATAAACACTCCCAGCCATCACTTAATTTAAATGTGCCAGACTGTTTGAGCAATTGCCTTTTTTTCACACGCCCATACAGTTTGGACTCTGAATGCATCCTCCTCTCTTGGGGGCATTTAGAACAACTTGAATGTCCCACATTGCAACGCACCGCAATATTAGTTGAACCTGGATAAACCACATGAAAAATTCCACATTTCCTTGATAATACATTCTATGGAGCCCCACTGGTCGAAACATGTTATTCTAATTCATATTGCATTTGTGGGATATGAACTAAGTAGCAAAAGCCACAGGGGGTGGCCATTTTGCCACTTGCTGTCGACTACAAATGTAATGGAGAAATATGAGTTATCTTGTTGAAACACCTCATTTAAACTCACATGCATTTATTCAATTTTCAGTATTAGCTCAGGGTGTGATTGAAGGTGTTGGAATGTTTGTTGTAAGAGCGGCAACTGCAGCTACTTTTTGAACAAAAGTGTGAGAGATGTGCATAGAGAATAGAAGGTCCCCAACCAGCTGGGGTGATAAAGAAACTGCCTGTAGGCAAATTCCATAGTATAAGGTTTTAAACCGCAACCTTTTCAAGAAAGAAAAGCCAAAAGAGGGACGATATCTTCAGAACTGTTTGGTCTGAAAAGGCAAAACTCTTCTCGTTTTATAAAAGACAAATTTGACTCAGTTTGTGTTCTTTGTTTCCACTCTCGCTTATTGACTACTGAAACAAATGATGTCACGGTTGCTCATGTAACAACCAATCGCAGCTCAGCTTGTGAACAAGCTGTGGATGGTCATAAACTGAACCCTGAGCAATATATATTTTTGGGTTTGCATGTTTGAAATACATCATTCATTATCAGTCTATCAGCTACCGTAAGAGCTCCATTAAAATGTTTGCCTCTGCACTGACATTGATGCTGATTTTCATTATGGACATTCTGGAACAAATTGACTCTTTTGAATGGCTTTTCACTGTGAACAATGGGAGCTATGTCTTTATAATTAGCTTAAACACTTAAAGTATGACATGGAATGTGATGTAGCATATTTAATTTATAAGTAAAACGGTGATGTTTTAAGTGTCACTTTTTTGAATAGCTCTTTTAGTGAAGAGCTCTGAATAAATGGTTCCTTTTTAAGAGCCGCAAGTCTCAGCACTATTATACAGAAAGCTATTTTTTCATGTTAGTCTTGGGCTGTGTATAAGAAATATTTCCAAAACCTTTAACATTCATCCCCACACATCTAATTAAGATTTAGAAGGGTTGCCAGTCTGCAAGATTAAATTATTCCTTGGAGGCCAGGGGGACCTGAAAATGTACCATCCAAACTACCCTCAAACTGGAAGCGTGTCAAATAAACCTTTTCTGTCTGCGACATGCATGATTTCTTGTTCCTGCTGTGAAATAGAAATGCAGGATCTGTGAATAGAAATGTTCAAAACATCATTCTGTAATGAGAGCAAGTGATGCCTCCATGCAAAACACCAGACATAATTTAATTTGATTGTTGCCAACGTATTATGTTCTTTTTAAATCCGTCACATGCACAAGAGTATTACGAGCATTATGCATAAAGCTCAAAGTTGATATCAGGCGATCCCTAAACGTTAACCCCAATAATAAAGATGCCATGCACGTTAAACGTCTCCATGGACACTCACTGCAGAGAAACAGCTTAACATCATTTGATGTGGGAAAAATGTGATCAATCACCACTGAAATGTATTTGACATCTCGTCATGCCAACTTCCACCTCTAAAAATGTCAGAACGATATGCCCAGAGTAACCAATGCTGTCCACCAGCAAACTTCAGCTTTTTGATATTGAGTGTTTTAAATGGTCCATTCTTGAGTTGTTTCTACAGCTTAATTGCAATAATCACAGTGTGATGATAATGGTGACTTCAAGTGAGTGATTTGGAAAGGAACGCACCTCTCACACAGTTGACAGAGCATGTCAGATCACAAACCAAACATGTTGTCTGAAGCAAATCCAGCGCATCTGCACTTAGCACACATCCCCAAAAATGAAAGGGGTTGCTTTTGGACAACTCTGTAAATGTCATTTCATGGCCCAGCCAGAGCTGACTAAATATAACTGGAGGGATGTAAAAATGGCTGCACACCATTGCTTTTCTTCCAACTTAGTGCAGCTTGAAAAGTGCGACCAAGAGGAATCAGTGAGCCTGCCAAAACGATATGTGGCGAACTTGTGGCAGATCCGATCCAAGGTGTATGGCTGCCTACACACACACACACATATATATATATATATATATATATATATATATATATATATATATATATATATATATATATATATATATATACACACACACACACAGGGTCTTCCAAAATGTTTGACCCGATTTCAAAGGCCAATAACAATCTTCGTTGGAATGACCTCAAATTTTCACAGCTTGTGGAGAAACGTTTCATGTTTTTGTGTGTAACGTTTGGCAGTTCCATCTTTTCTGGTCAAGAGATGCCATTCACTTCAAAAGGAAAGGATTTTGCGTGTGAGAGTATGCTCAGACTCAGTCACCGAAGGCAGTGCAGCGTGCCATCTTCACAAATTTTGCAAAGAAGGGACCAACTACAAAACAAGTAAGGACTTGGCACCATATATTTCAAGAAAAGGGCTGCTTATGCATACCTCAATTGCCAGGACGGCCATCAACGTGTGCAGTCACAAAGGGCGCTCTTATTGAACATTTATGAAAATCTGTCATAGAAAAAACAAATATTTGGACTTTTCTATGTAAATTTAACAATAATAAATAAAACTTATGACCTTAATAAAACTTATGACCTTCAACATAAATTGTATTTAGTTTCATTAAGATCCATCAAGTAGTTTCTGACACACATATATATATATATATATATACACATATATATATATATATATATATATATATATATATATATATATATATATATATATATATATATATATATATATATATATATATATATATATATATATATATATATATATATATATATATATATATATAATGTTGTGCAATGGAGAGGTTTCCTGATATCAACCACATTAAAAGCTGAATAAAAGTAATATTTTATGCTTTGCTATTTTGATGCTACTGAAGAAAAACAACCACTTTTCTGCTTTAACATTTGTTCATATTTCACCAAAATGTACAAGGTAGGCAAGTTGAGTGCATCATTATCACCGCTGAATACCTCTCAATGTTTGTGTTTTCAGTTGCCTGAATGTCAGTGGGGTACTTTGACATTTTGAAGTAAGCCTACTTCTTAACAACAATCAGGTGGCTGGATTACCGTTTATTCTTGGAGCTGTCTGTGAAGCACTACAAGTCATGTTGCCTTTTCTCAAGGTTCAAGGTTTTTTGATTGTCAAAACACAGGTACGAGGGAACGAAATGTCACAAGACAGGCTCAAACTTTCCCAGAAACGTACAAAGATGATGATCAACAGAAGGAGACAGGACAGAAAAGCCGGCCAGTAATTGTTAAGAAGCGCACTGAGATCTTAGATGAAAACAACAAAAACAAAAACAAAAAAACTATAACAAGGAAGGGGGGCAAAAAAAAACAAAAGCCATGTACCCTACTAGAGGTCATAGTATAAGCCTGGAAAAATGTCGCATATGCCACATAGGCATCACCAATATATTTTTGGCTTGGTTCCTTTGTTGAATGATGCATTAAATATTTAATTATTGAGAAGATTCACAGTACGTTTTCTTCAAGTACAGAGGGGTTCTCTATTAATTGCACCACCATTTGGAACATGCAGTTCCAGTTAATTGAATAGTCACTAAATACTTGTTTTAAAAAAGATTGCACAGCTCAATTTTCGTTGTCTTAAAACAACTGAAATCATTGCGTGGCTTTTTTCTACCATGCGGAATGAATTTGGAAAAGATGTTTGCCTATCCAGTAATTCATTTCTTTCTTTTTTGATGTTTTTGAGGTTAAAATTTGTTGAACAAAGACAGCTAAATTATTTGTTTATCCAGCAACTATCATTCAAATATAAACAGCCCCTTTCACGCTGGGGCTGAGCAGAACATGTCCTTGTGTCAAAACAGAAAAGTCCTCAAGTGGGCAATCATTTTCTGAGGATAATTTGGTTTAGTTTTTTTTTTTTTTTTATTTTTGTGGAAGGGACCTTCTATTAGTTGACCATTCCGGGATGTGAGGCAGAGATAAGGGAGAGTGATGCTTTTTACTCATTGCACTCGTTTTTGTTCTCTCTCTGTGTACTTAGAGTAAAAAAAAATTGCTTGAAAAAATGTGTTTGATTCCAATAGTTTAATCTCCATCTCCGACTTCAACAACTGCTTCAAAACAATGGAAGATGTCTTTGTTTTGATCAAGCTGTTCAGATTTCACTACTTTGAGAATTGTAAAGAAATGAATCAATTAATCATGGCACTTCATAAATGCAATTACTCACGCTGCAGAAGCTTAGAGGATGAAATCCATTATTTAACTATTTATTGATCGTATTCCTACTTACAATAATTACCGTAACTGTATGAGCTAGAAGGCGGATGTCAGTCAGCAGCTAATGTTAGCTGAGGTTGTCACAGCATTATTTTCAATAAAAGAAGGTAGCTGACTGAACCACCGTCTCAAGTCCATTCTTGTTCACACACAGGAATACAAATAAAACATAAAAGGTCATGTAAAAAATTATGATGTCGCCATCTGATTCAATTAGGAGTGCACCAGTTGAGATCACGGAAAGGTATTCCATTTGAATCGTATTTTAATTGTGGTCTCTTGGCATATACACACACTATCATAAACTTGATGGAACATGGATGTTGCACAACTTCGGGTATTTATGGTAAGAAGAACTCGAGCTGCATGCAAGGAAAAAGAAAAACAAAAGCTTCCAGCACGTTACACTGGTGAGGCGTTCACTGACCGCTCACAATATGCGAAATCTGATACACACCTGGCCTGCAACGAATATATAACTTATGGATATGTATAAAAGAAAATATGAGAAGTGTTACTGGTTAAGCAGCTATTAATTATGGTCAATATTTGTATGAAGAACACAACTAGGTGAAAAATAGGCAGTGTGGTTGTAATTTTAATGAATGGTGTATTTGCCTTAAAAACCCATAAAAATCAGAGATTTAAAATTACAACCACATTGCCTACTTTTCCATTGCCTATTTTTCACCTCGTAATGTTTTTTTATACAAATATTGACCATAATTACGTAGTTTGTCTCAAAAGTGTGCGGCCCATTACGTGCAAGGTAAGGCACCAGCCTATCATCCACACTCAGCAAGCTTAATATCAACTCATATTCTCAGTTTCCACATGCTCACTCGCTTCCACTCAGACTCATCACCGTTGAACAGGAGAGCCATTCACGATGCATAATCATCCCTACTTTGGAACACCACATGCACATGGTCTTGGTCATTATAACAAATGATGTCTTATTTTCTTCCCTACAGAAGTCACTGAAGATTCAAATTGATACTCCTCTGTAATTTGACTCAGCATGTCTGAAGGGAAAAATCAATGTTTTTTTCATATTCTTGTAATCTTCTAGTTAGTGTTATTGCCATAGCAATTTTATACAGTAGTACTAGTTAGTTACCGTAGTTTTTGTTTCATAGTTTGAAATATTTATGTTATGCACCTACCCATGGTAGCCGAGGCTGAATGCTACGTACACACAAACACCGGGAGCACAGTCGGGTAGAGTGTGACTGAACGCATCCCCCAGGAAATAGAAAGGAATGAAAAAAGCTGAGCATTGCACACACTTGCATCAGTCTAATGCCTTCATATGACAGGATTCAAAGCAGGACTTCAGAGCGGCTTGCACCGGCGTCCACTTGAACGCACTATGGGGAATCCTCGGTTTACGCCAATCCTGACATATGAGTTTTATGAGTGCCGTTTTGATGTTCCTAACTTGAATTGTTCAGCGCCAATAAATTTGAAAATCAAGATGCTGTTAATAAATACTTCAAGGACTTATGTTTTCAGACATAACCATGTTTGGATGTCAGTGAGCCTCTTAGCTTTGTAACTGGTAGCTATGTAGATTTTCTGGCTATGTTTGTTCAGTTCAATATTTGCTATGTGCTTTTATTATACTAATGATTCTTGAGACGTTTCAAAAGGGATTCAGTAAATTGTGTTTAGATTGTGGTTGTGTAGAAGTGTCCTTTACCATGGTGAAAGACGTCTCTTAAGTTTCGCCTCTCGCCTCACATGTCACCATCTGTGTGAAATTTCAGCTCCCTGGTGTCTTCTTTGACTGATTTCCCTTTGATGTGTGTGTAATGCCTTTGATGTAAAGATTAAAGGATTGCGCAAAATACTGCACAAGGGTTACACATGTTGGACACATTTCGGAGCCGCTTTTCACAAAATTAAAAAATGTTCAGCTCAGGCTCGGTTGTTGTCATGGGTAAAAGTTAGGTAGAGTACGCAAATGCAGGAAGTGAAGCGCACGACGTTACCGATCATTGATTTCTGTCGCACATGCGTACCTGTGTACTAGTTACTGTATGTGCATCCCTTTTTATATGCCAAGCATTGTGGGTAAAGAAGGGCGGACTCAAAAGTAATCCATGAATAGGCAGACAAAGTTGGGTATTACAGCAATATAATAAATAAATCGCTCTGTTCAAATGGCATACTGTCTAAACTAGTAGTGGGCAACCTACTGTTGTTTTTTATCGACATTCTTTGTAGCAAATTATGGCCAAGTACTTTGGCCATTTGTCTCCAGCTGTTTTATAAATATGAAGGTGTTATGTTTTTAAGTGCTCTTATCAAGAGATGACTCATCTTACAAAAACAGAAATCCTCATTTTCCCTTTGGATGATTCCAATGCTGATTGCTGGACATGAGCGTACAATGAAAAGATGGGTATGATAATGGGATTTTTTCTTTTTAGCAGATCCATTCCGAAAAGGTGCCGTTACCCTATTTTTATCACCCTGGAAACTGACAAACATGTTCTCGCATGTGTCATTCCTTTAAAACGATGTCTCTTTTTATTTTAATCTGTTTATTAACCTTTGATATGCTTTTTGATTGTGTTGATGGCAAAATCTTCATGTAGTTGTATGACAATAGAAATGTCTTTCTTCTTTGTTTACCAGTAATTATCAGCCATGAAAAGCTTTCCTGTGTCATGTTCGCACAGAGATCTGCTTCCTCCTTGCACAAAAGCCATGAAGAAGACCACAGACAAACTATGTTGTGTTTTGCATTCAAGCTCAACTTGTAGCAAATTTGAGTGGCGTCATTCCTGCTGTGATTGCAAGATTACAATTTTAGCCTCTTGGCCAGAGACATTTATTTAGTATACTTCAATCTGATTCCTCTGACTTTCTACTAACAGCAGTTGATTTTCACATTGACTGCCTAGCAGGGTGGCGCTGAAAAGTAATCACAAAAACAACAAAGCAAACCATAAAAGGGTAATCTCATACAAAAGAATCTAACACACATTACAAAAGACTTAAAACGACGGAAAATAGAAAAAAAAATCACAAAAAAAACACACTCAAGGAAATTAGTTGCAAACGAAGACAGATGTATCGCAAAAGCCGCAACACAAAATTAAATTTAAAAAAATCACCAACAAAAAAAAACAAACCAAAAATATTATTCACAAACAAAAAACGAAAACATTATAAAGACAAAACATGACATCAAATAATAAAAATCACAAACTAAACAGCAAACACACAAAATTTCTACCAACTCTGGTAGAAAAAAGTGAATGTACTTGTGTTTTTAGCCACTCTGCTTTTTAGGCCTTCCTGTGTGGAGTTTGCATGCCCTTCCCCTGCCCGTTTGAGGTTCCTCCAGGCACTCCGGCTTCCTCCCACATTCCAAAAAAACATGCACAGAAGGTTTATTGGACAATGTAAATTGTCCCAAGATGTGATTTTGAGTTGTTTGTGTGCCCTGCGATTGGCTGGCAACCAGTTCAGGGTGTCCCCTAGCCACTACCCAAAGATGGCAGGGATAGGCACCAGCAAGCCAGCGACTTTAGTGAAGATAAGCAGCTGTAGAAAATAGATGGATGTTGCTTTTTGTCTTTTATGTTTGTTTTGCTTACGATTCCTATTTGCAATTGTCTTTAGTCTTTTATTATGTGTTGTTTTTTGTTTGCAAATATTTCCTTCTGTTTGCTGCAAATATAAAGAGCTATACATGATCATAGAAAACTCTGGAAAAGGGCAAATGGATCTTAGCAAAATTACAGTCGTCATAAAAATGTAGGAAATTGTGCAGCTGCAGTGGGTCCTAAAACCGTTGACAACTTTTTACATATTATTTATTTATTTATGTATGTATTTATTTATTTAGTTATTTATTTATTTATTTTACAAAATACAAAACATTGGCAAATTTGCGATAGAACTGGAAAACATGTCGCGAAGCTATTTACAAATCATTCATGAGAGCGTGGTTTGTTTGTGGGACGCGACCGTAATAATTGTCACTCATTTTCCCCACAGAAACTGAACGCATCACCTACGAGGCATTGTTTACTTGAATGGGAGCGCCAACATGGCGGCTGGTGGGGAGTCGCTCGAGATTTGGCTTAGTAAGTACACTTTAAAAGTCGATTTACTCACTCGTAAAGTGAAAATAGGTGTTTCATTGCCCGAAACGTATTCGTACTTCTGGGTCGGAAGTAAGTTCATAGTATCTATACTAAGTGTTGTCAAAAAAGTGTTTCTGTCACAGCTGTTGACTATTGCCACAAACGTTGAGGGTGAATTTACTTTTTGTTGTGGTTTGTGTTTAGCCCGCAGCTTTAATAGTACTTTACAAGACATGTTGTATTTTTTGAGCCGCTGTCACCACACGTACAAATTTGAACTCCGGCAGTCTGCAGGCTTGAACTTTTATTGCAGAGGAGCAGCAACAGACTGACCCTTATGGGAGTTAGTCAAACAGGAAGAAAATAATCGGTCGATAGCCAGGCTGGAAGTTAAAAAAAAATACACGGATGTTAACGCTCTTGGGTAACGATGGTTGAAAACAAACAAACACTCAAGCAAGCAAAACAGGCCTAAAGGTAGCTCAAACTCCCTGATCAGTCAGAGTCCTCTTGAAGTCATATGAAAAATATAATGCGATTCGATGCAGGTAAGTTAACATTAAATAAAGCTTCAGTATACTGTAAACTACGTAAATATTTAATATAAGTTGCTTTTTTTGTGTCAATATCTTGAAATATTACAGTTGTAGCTCTTTGTGTGACATGACTGAACAGCGTGTACTAAACAGATAATGTTTTGTTGTTGAGATGGATCATAATACATATTTTTAGTTTGTTTTAATAACATAAATGGTGGGATTAAACAAAACAATAAAAGCATCATTTCTATCGTTTTATGTCTCTTATATCTTACAAGAATAATGATTGGAATGATTTGCATATAGAACATTTGACTGACAACTTCACCCTTGAGCACAAATTTTCAGTTACAAAATATGCCAAAAAGAATTAACTGATCAATTTATCATTTGGTGTTTGAACTATATAAGAAGCATCATGAGTAAATCTACTGACAAAGCTATTTATGAGTGATACCCTTTAATGTTAAATTGGATTTCTTCTACTCTGTTATTTTCTTTGAAGTGATGATTTGAAATAAAAATCTGTCATGCCTTTCTCAGATGTCAAAACATGTCATGTAACATTTTGAATGGACAGTTTGACATGCAAAGCGAGAGACAGAGACTGAGCTCAAAAGAGCCGGGAGCCAATGTTGCCTTTTTCATTTATAAAAAAGTGTTTTCACTTTTCCCTTTAACACTCTCTCCTCATTCGCCTACTGATCACGCATGATCGGAAGCAACTAGGGGTTCAGGGGGAAACGGAGAAATGAATTATTTGTTTTATTGAGAACTGGGATGTTACGGACGGCCATCTTAACTGAAAAATGTAGTTAAACTTGAACCCTCGCTACTTCTAACCTCAATATTGTCCAATATTGTGTTAAACAATGTTTATCACATTATGATCTGATTTAACCTTTGACCTACCCCCATCCAGATAAAGCCACCAACCCATCCAACGACAAAGAAGACAAAGAGTATATTGTGGGATTCTGTGACCAAGTCAATAAGGAGCTTGAGGGGTAAGATCACGTTGATACAATCAGTGCGAACCTTTCTCACAATGACAGAGCACACTAATACAATGCGGCCACTCAGTTTGCTCATTGTGCTGGACGCAGCATATTGTCGGCTGTATATTGTGTAATTATGTTAATAAATGTTTATACTGTATTGTCATTTTTTTTACCAGGCCGCAAATAGCCGCAAGACTCTTGGTACACAAGATCCATTCACCACAGGAATGGGAAGCACAACAAGCCTTAATGGTACCCATGTCATCTTGTTTGATAAATGCGCCATGGAATTTCTTTAGTCAAACTAGAAAATGTGATTTCCATAGAAATTGCATATTAAGGCTGCAAGGCTAAATGAAAATTGTGGAATTATTTGGAATGATATATGACCTGGAATGAGCTGAATATGTTGAATTTGTGGAAATTTTGCTAATTGTGAACATTTAGCATTAATAGATGTAAGGTGAATAGCTAAAAGTGGTAACAATTTGAAATGATCATAGAATAAATTTCTCAAAATCTTGAAAGAAAACCCTCCAAATTGCACTCTTTACATTTATTTTGGTCAATATTTTAATGGTACAAATTTAGAATGTTTGTTTAATGGGAATTTTGGGCATGTTGAAAATAATCCCATTGGTGTATTGAATGTGTGAATGATTTAGTCTTCAAACAGAAGCTGAATCTGTTGTTGAGTGTGTAACTAGAAAGTACTTTTGAATTTTTGTATTGTACAATTAAATAGAATGCACAGTACTCATAAAAAATAGGAAATATTGATGTATAAATATAATGTAGCTTTCAATGTTGTTATTTTTTTTTCTATGGTATGATTGTTTTCTATTGTAGGTCCTGGAAGCTTGCATGAAAAACTGTGGCCAGAGGTTTCAGAACGAAGTGGGGAAATTCCGTTTTTTGAACGAGCTCATTAAAGTGATCTCTCCCAAAGTGAGTGACACCAAAACTGGTGAGCTTTTTTTTTTTTTACTGTTAAAAAACATGATCCATTTTTCTGAGCCCTGCCCCCTTTCCCCTTTCAGTATCTAGGTGACAAAGTGTCTGACAAGGTGAAGTCAAAAGTGATTGAATTAATTTACAGTTGGACCATTTACCTACCTGAAGAAACCAAAATATGTGAAGCCTATCAGATGTTGAAGAGTCAAGGTGAGCGTAGTACACCAATGGAGTGATATTACACTATAAATACATCCTTTAAATGTGAAGGAGCAAAGATTTCATACAGTCTTTTAAAATTCATACTTTCGTCTTTATGTGTATTCAGGTTTGTTGAGTCACAGATTTGTACTGTCAAAGATTTGTGCTGATTAACTAAATTTGGTCCTTAATTAATTGCCGTAGTTAAACTAATGTTAATTTTACTAAAAAAACCCAAATCAGAGGATACAGCTCTAACCATTTACCATTTGAGACTATGTTAGTTGCAGCCTTTTTTGCAGGTTTCTGTTTTCTTTGATCAATTTCCCGTAATTAAAAAATCACATTAAAATGAAACATTGTCCATCCTGTGAGTTGCAGACTTGTTCAAACGTGGGGTGTTCTTAAGTGTAGTATCAAATAAAATTTTGTCTCACTACTTTAGCATCATTGTTGCTGTCGTTAGCTGCGGCTGAATTCGCAAGTGGGTGCATTGCGTTGATGCTGCAAGCTAAACATGAGCTGCTTCTGTGGTAAGCAAGCTCCTTCTGACAAAAAATGCATATTCTATTTTTTTATCAACGGTGACCTTTTTTTCTTTTTTTAAAGTTAAACTGACAACTCTCACGGGCTCGTCTGTTTTCATGTCGTCTCTCTGCTCCTGAAATAGCGCTTGCACCTACATCAGGAGCCTTTCAGTTTATGTCAAACAGAATGACAGCTAATCACTGTCCAATTCTGCTTGTGATTTTTTTTTAAACTCAACCCTAACAACTCAAGTATGAAAAGCCCAACCCATGAAAACAGATCTAAAGAGCATACAGTCATGTGCATGATTGGCTAGGGACAACCATTTACAAGTGTTGTGCAAAGGAGCAGTATAAAAAGTGTAAAAATTCAGAAATAAGGTAAATGGTCTTGGCATAGTCTCAGCTGTATGAGATGAATGAGAATAATATTAGCGGCTGTTTTGTGCTAGTAGTGGTGGTTTAGTAGTCTGATGGCAGAAGGGAAGAAAGAGTTCCTGATCCTACTAGTTCTGCATTTTACATTCTTGTACCTCTGGCTTGACGGGAGCTTAGTGAACGTTCCGTGTTGGGGATGAGTGGGGTGAGGGTCTGGGTGATAGACGCAACTCTCCTGTGGACTCTGAGCTGGTAGATGCTCTGCAGGAAGGGCAGTAGAGTTTTAGTGACGTTGGGTGCCGTCTTGACCACACTCTGCAGGTGTTTGTGGTCTAGAGAGTTGCTGTACCACACAGTGATGCAGTTGGTTTGGATGAACTCAACAATGCAGTTACAGAAGCTGCTGAGGCCCTTTGGTGGCATACCAAGTTATGTTATTGCTGTAATCAAATGATTGCACTTAATATGTTAATCTGGCACCTCAATTTTTTTTTTTCAGGCATTGTATTAGCTGACCCACAGATCTCTCTGGATGCAACGTTGGCTCCAACATCGGCATCACAGCGGCCCAAGAATCCCGTGTTTGATGATGAGCACAAAGGCAGAGTAAGTGGATTGATTTCACACCTGGCATGTTTGAGCATTGCATATCAGCGCTCATCTCACAATCCCACATCTTCATCTTCTTTTTACTTTGAATGACCTTTTAATGGCTTTTTTGGCGCTCGTGCGCAGGTTCCTCAAATTGTTGCTTTAAATCCAAGGTCTTTGTAGAAGGTTTCAATCTTATACAGACTCTGTACTTGAAATGTTGTTTTCCTTCTCAACAACAATTAATGGCCCACCAAAATTGTTTTCCGCCGTTCATGCCGTTTGATATATGGCAAAAATATGGGATGTTTGGTCCTGTTTGTTTGTGTGTGTGAAAAATCAATGGCTCAGGGGCAACGTTTGACACAATGTTGTTTTCCCCACTGTAGAAGTTGGCAGAGCTGCTTAAGAGCAAAAAGCCAGCAGATCTGCAAGAGGCAAACCGCCTCATCAAGAACATGGTCAAGGAGGTAAATTTGTAATCGTTAAATCCAGCCAATCTGTGAGTCGTCAAGTGATTGCAGTTTAATGAGCGTCGTAAACTTTAATTTGGACACAGGATGAAATCAGAATGCAGAAAATGTCAAAGCAGAAAAGCACACTGGAAGCGGTCAATAATCGTGTCAAACTCCTTAATGAGATGTTGGCTTACTTCAGCCCTGAAGACTCCACTGTTGGTGACAAGGATCTCATTAGGGTGTGTTATCTACATACATTTTTTTTTTTTTGCTTTTGCAAACAAACTTTAAACCTCACACTTCAACCTCGTTACTGGCAACATGATGTTTTACAGGAGCTGTACGCTGACTGTGACAAGCTGAGACAAGCTGTGTGGCAGCTTGCTACAGAGACGGACGATAACGACACCAATTTGGGTGAGGAATCAATCATTTAATCTCAGTGAGATGTTGAACTCTTGCTGAGTGGACCTTCTTGTCCAGTGGACCTGCGTTTCCCTCGTTCCATGTATGCTTGCGCTGTGACATATACAATCACAAACCAGGCGTGGTTTATATATAAACATTTACCAAGCTAAATAAACACATACATAAATTCTTTCTGATTGAAATTGAAATATGATATAAACTGAAATATATGCACTTAGTATAAAATATGTATAAATCTACTGCACAATACTGAGGTAAAATCATTAATTTGAAATAAACTATCATCACTCCAACTACTATATATACAGCGATATCACATAAAACTCTCTGAAAGTAGTACATGATAACTTATTAGTCATGTTACGAGTGGCAGTTAACCTCGATAGGAAATACAGTATATATTGATACTGGCAACTGAGGAAAAAAGAGCTTTTTGATGTATTTTTCAAATTAAAAAACAATTAAAAACAGTTCCTACAGTTGTAACTCCTGTGTGCTTTCTTGTACACGGCAGTTACAACTGTAGGGACATATTTTTACACCACTAAGTAAACTAGTTTGCTGCGCGCCGTCCATAAAATCAAAACATGACATGCCGCTACCATCGTTAACATTAGTACACCCTTTAATAATATGATCAAAATTGGTGGAGTAGTTTAACTCAACTTTTTAAGCCATGATGGCCCCCTTTAACGTCTTGTATTTCCACGGTGTATTGTAAATCTTTTTTTGGGTGTTGGGAGCTACAATTTCTACTTTTATATCAAATAGGAGACATCCTGCAGGCCAACGATGATCTCACCAGTGTCATTAATTCTTGTAAGAACATTGTGGAAGGCCCGTCCGTAAATGGAGTGACGAAAACACCTTCAACAGTCAAACAAGGTACAGTTCTTATTTTTGACAGCGTCTTTATATTTTTGTACCAGTAAGTCATATAAAATGGGCTCAATAAATTTGGGGAAACAGTTCTAAACTATCTAAACTCTACAACAGTGTTGAATGGAGCAAATTATTGATGTCCAGAGGGACTGTGCTACAGTGTGTTATTGTATATGGAGCGCAAGTTCCCACAGCTGGCTTGTACTTCTTTCCGACAGCAAAGTAGTTGAGATTGATTCAACAGCACCTCTGCTAGTTGCGGTCCAATTGGACATTCTGTTGTAGCCGCCTTTACATTACAGAATGACCTTGTAACATCTGGGCCTCGCTTGGCCCTACGTGGCCTTGGTTGCTTTTTCATTATAACAGGCGTCAGTCAATTGTGGCAAGCAAACTGCAAGCCTCCACTGCCGACTTGCTTCGACCATAAGATTTCCCCAGTGGCGAGTCGCAGCCACTGGTTTCTAATCATATTCAATTCATACTCAAAATTTGAAACGCTGTTGCATAATGTGGCACCGTTAAATGACTGGCAAAAATATCAATTTCCAGGTAAAGCAAGGCACTTCTTATCTGTTCTTAAAAGTGACCACAATGTAAAAACAAGTGTAATGAAAAAGCAACCTCAGGTGGAGCCACGATTTTCTGCTTGAACCAGTACAAAGCAAAGGCTACTTATTTTGCCTTAGTTTTTATAAAACCTCAAATCTACTTTGGGGAAGTAAAAAATTCACAAGGATACGACAAGTATAATACATTTTCTAACCTTGGAAAACCATGTTAGAATGTTTCTTCAAATATGTTTCATTAAAAAGTGGAACGTGCCATTCAATTAGTAGAAAACCGGATTATAATTGTGGATTTTTTTTTTTAAGTGAGGGTAAAATTGTCTGGAACACATTATTTTGTTTTGTCATTTTCTTTTATTTGATGCTTGAAAGACACAAGTCATAACAGAATACAGTAGTTTGGTGGTCTGTAAGAATGTGTGAAGGAACACGTGAAAGAGAAGATTGTTATTCATTCAAATGAGTGAATTCCTACAAAATGATTGCCAGCCCTAAACCCAAAGAAACATCCCTCTGTTCAACTTGCTTTTCAGTCAGCAGAGTGGGATTAATTACAACTAGAAAGGAGGCAAGAACAATGAATTATAATATGTCTGTTGAAGAGACTTTGCCCAAACAAAGCCAGGTGGTCAGTGAACAACAACATTTTATCCTAATACTTATTTACCATTGCATAATATAACCTAATTTTGCTCAAGTCTACTCTTATTTGCACAGGCTTATAAACTGAAATGACAATCTGTTCTCCAAGGTGTTTGATCATTCTATAACTGGAACACGCCCCCCACTCTGTTATTGCTGTCAGAGGGTAGCCAAAAGATGTCATGTGCAACGTAAATGCCAATGGTGATAAAGTGAAGAAAACACTAATATGAGCTGTGATATTACTTTTGACTTTTTATATGTGAACTGACCTTTTGTACATGACTACTTTCTTCCTCGCAATAGGCAGCAGCTGCACAACTCAGTCAGAGAGTCTGATTGATTTGACAGAAGCGGACAACCCAGGTTCCTCCCCTGGAGGAAGGAACGATTGGGCATGCAACACCATTTCTCATGTGGATCTACTTTGTGGGACCGCTGTTGCTGTGCCATCTTCTGCCAGCTCTGACAAAGTGTCTGCATCATATTCTCTGCTGGATGAGGAGCTAGTGACTTTAGGTAACAACCGCCTCGCCTGTCAAGGTTCAAAAGGCAAGTGACTCACTCTGCTGTCAGTGAGTGACAAGAAAAATATGACACTCGACCTTAAAAAACATATATACTAATAATGTAATATATATGTAAATAACATACTAAAAATACGGGTTCCTCCATGAACACCATGCCCAATGTGATTTAAGCCTTTCCGCAGTTGTTGAGAATCATGTTAGTTTGGATAAAGTCCTCCAAGAGCCGTATGAATTTGATGAAAACATTTTGGGATGATCAAAATAAAACGGATAAAAAGGAGTAGCAGTTGAGGGTGCACCCTGCCTCAAACCCAAAATCAGCGAGGAAATGCTCCACCTCACCCGGACCTCTAATGAGGACATGCACAATAGAAAATGGATGAATAACATAAATAATGTAAAATCTCAAGGGGCATGTCTTCTGCAGAAAACATTGTACGCTGAAACAAAGCAAGCAATTTTTATTTAGTTTGTTGCACTAATATCTTTTACTAAGCTAATGCTCACTTGTGAAATATTTTTAATTCACTTGTTTGTGTGTGGTCATTTATAACTTCCATTCTGCATGTGTTAGTAACTGCTTTCAATGGTACACCGGCAACCCTAATAATAAACATATTGCTAAATGAATAATTGAACCTCTGAATTTTTCAGCAAAATACATTATTCTGATTCTGTTTAAAAGACAGCATTTTGAACAACTTAATCTTCTTAAAAATGTGCAGGCATATCTCATGTCATGGCCAATGACTAGTGAATTCTGCTGCCCTCTGATAAGGGCTTCCCAAAACTTCAAAAAGTTTAATAATTTGAAATCCGCTGGTTTACCTTGCAGAGCTGACCTCAGGGCATTGTTGCTAATCCTCCCCACAAGAAACTACACACTGCTACAGATATAATGGCTTGCATTTTTGACCCTTTGTTAAGGCAGCGGAGAATACGAAAATGTTTTTTTTTTCCTCCCCAGATTCTCCTGGACCTGTTGGAACTGAATCAGTGCTGCCTCCAAGAATAAGCAATTCCTTAAATCTGCTCCAGGTACATTGAACCTATTAAATTACATACCACATTTTCCGCACTATAAGGCGCACCGGATTATAAGGCGCACCCTCAATTAATGACATATTTAAAACTTTTTCAAACACAATATAGTAATACTCAAAGTAATAACAATAATAACTCAAATAATAACTCTAAACTCTCAATAGCATAATAACGCAATGTCAATATGAGCAACCTTGTTCAACTGTAAACACACAAAAGAAACAGGTAAAACTTACTTTATCGGTTCATTCCCCCATTTACAAATCTCAATATTGATCCATATATACGGCGCACCTGGTTAAAGCTTACTTTATCACTTCATTCCCCATCTACCAATCCCAATCTCAATATTGATCCATATATGACACACCTGATTATAAGTTGCACCATCAGCTTTTTAAAAAAATTAAGGCTTTTAGGTGCGCCTTATAGTGCGGAAAATACGGTGTTCTAATATTTCTCTAATAAAAGTAGTGTCTGATTGTTTCTTTTATGAATTCAGAATTCTAGTCAGGATGTGGAACTTTTGGACACCGCTCCAATAGCAAAACCCACGGCTCCTTTGTTAAATCTTAGCCCATGTTTCGCCTCGCCGCAGTCATCTTTCATGCTTCAGCAAACACCAATTGGAGCGGTCCAGAGGACACCGGCCCCAGTAGCTTCGCTTCTGTCAACCACCACGCTTATGCCACCACAGGCATCTGCCAATGCACAGAATTCCCCATGGGTGCCGTCTTCCCAGGATCACAGTCTGCAAGATCTAGCCCTGCTTGATTTACGTGGTACTACCGGTAAAATGTGAGTTGCACATGTTTTCTTTTACCAACTTATCGATGACGGCATTGATACCAAGCTCGTTTACCAAGATCATAACAATTGTGAAGGAAAGGTCATTTTCTACATAGAGGATATATAACAGGATATATTTCTATGAAGATAGTGAAATTCTTTTTTTCCTTTTTTCCCTGTATTACCGTGGGATATTGGCATACAAATGTGCAATTGTGTGAATGCGCAAGTCAGTCACTAAAAAGTTTTTAGCATTCAGCTTACATTTTACTAATACGTTTGGCTTTACCAGACATTGGAAAAAATACAAAAATGTTGGAACGGGTATCATTATGTTGGGATGGCTTCAAAAAACTTTGGCAACTCATTCCAAGGACTTAGTAGTAGGTTTAAATGACATAGCCCGCTCACAAATAATTACTCCACATTGGCAGTGAGACACTTCACTAATGAAAAAAAAAGTAAAAGTGGGTTGAATAGTCCATATTTACCAGATTCACTGACTTCGATGACAATTTCATCTTTTGTGGGATTGAGTCCGAGAAAATTATACACTTATTTTGAATTTGCCCTGTGTAATTGAGGGTTTGAAGGAATTCAGAAAAATGTGTGTAACAAATGGACATAGAATCACAAGTTGTCGAAAACAGTGACTCTGAACAATTTATCAGTGATATGCTCCCTGTGAAATAGATTTTTTCTGCCAAGCTGTGTGGTGCCATCAGTATCTGATTTATTACACTTCGGAAGTAGATTTCTTTTGCTTCACTATTGTATGTGTATGTTATTCAGCCACTCCAAAAGATAGATAACATCATGTAACAGGTTTTCCCTCCCCCACTGTAAATTGAAACATGATTTTGTAAATCAAATGGGTGCATCACTACACTATTCTGGTGTCTTTTCCCTCACCATCACACCTTTCTCTACGCCCTCTCAATGAAGAAAAAAGAAAGAACTCATTGTTGGCACTGAAAGCATTGATTTCAATGTAATGAATTATGAGGGACATAAATTGTGAAACTTAACTGCAATTTGTTGCCTCTTTGAATGGTTATCTTTTCCGCCAAAGCCGTATTTATACAGTCTATGCGATTTTGCCCACAGCTTCCCCGGGGTGCATGTTGACAACTCTCAAGCCAAGCGTGGCACTTTGTGTTCCGCCACCAATCTCCTGCACCAAGAAGTGGTGCCAGTCGCGTCTACCTGCCCCCTGGCGAGAGGTCTAGCCACAAACGCTCCATTACCCTCCCTGTCCCCCGTCCTTACACACAGCCAGACCTCTTTGGGCACTGTGGATGAATCGTCACTCGCTGATGTCTTTGTACCTTTGGATGCTGTCAAACCAAGTGAGTATGTGTTATGGGTGTTTAGAACACATCATAGAAATCAGTGAAGCGTTCCCCACCTTTTAGTTCGTCGGGGCACTTTAACAAATGTCACAAAGTATAAATAATGATGACTGTATCTTACAGACATATATTTAGTCAAGTGTAGATTGTAGAGAATTATTGCGTGCACGCCATGTCTTATTATGTTGCATGACTGGCAACAGGTGAAAGATGAGGTTAATTACAAATTTTTCTGCCATGTCAAAATGCAATTACATCAATTACGGAGCTGTCATCTGCAGGATTGTGGAATATTACGTGTACAGGTTGAACGAAAATGTACTTTAATGAGTTTTCTTTACACCAGTGCTTCTCAGTTATTTTTTTGCAAAGCGAGGAATGCAAGGAAAGAGTAAGCATTCCCCACCCCACTCGCTGCAGTGACTGTAAATAAGGTTATCTTTGAAACTATACCTAAAATAGTATCTATTTTAACATTAACAAAAGAAAAAAGCCATTTAAATAAACTTTCAGCAATTCTTAACTTTTTAAAGGGTTTATACAGGTTACAGATTATTCTGACCCGAAAAAGAATCTCAACAATTTTAACCTGAAGAACAACGTATCAAACATGATGCCGATTTTTTTTTCCAAATCATATGAATCATCAATGTGACTCAAAAAATATATGTTGCTGACTGCAATATAAAGAGTTTATAACTTTTGTATAGACTTTTCGAATGAGCGCCACTTTCTCACCTGGTGCCATAGGTGTGTAATTACATTATGCAGTGCAAATCAAAGCCTGTCTTCCCACACACACCCCTGCCATTGCGTCCCACTATTTGAGACTGAGCGGTTTGATCTAACCTCGAGCTGCTTTATTTCAGGTAAAATGTGTCCAGTTACAGCATACGACCGAAGCGGCGTTCGTCTGCTGCTGCATTTCGCTAGCGACTGTCCACCCGGCAGGCCTGACGTGTTGGTGGTTGTGGCCTGTGTGCTTAATACATCTCCACATCCTGTTAAGGACATTGTACTGCAGGCTGCTGTTCCCAAGGTAAAACATACTTACGTCAATAGATTTTGATAGTGGACACCTATATGCAGTGCTCTGGTACTTTGTCGTTCTATCAAAAAAAGATAATGATGCACACACTGCAAAACTTCACCATATTGAGCTGTCTAATAGCGTAATCCCCCAAATATAGGATGCACCTATGTATAGGGCGCACCCTTAATTTTAGGGTCAAATTCTGGTATTTTCTATGTTGCCGTGGGCAGGACACAGCGATAGGTGACAATTTAAAAACCATAGCAAAACAGAATGAATCTGTTTTTTGTGAAGTCTTTATTTTTTCTTGTGTTCATATCCGTAAATTATGATAATTCTACCTTGGATAGTCAAAGCGCTTTACACTAACTAGTCATTCACCTACTGATGACGCAGCATCAGGAGCAAGTGGGGGTTCGACATGGTCTCGCTGGTCGGGGGATTGAACCCACAGCCTCTCAGCTGGGAGACGACCACTTTACCACGAGCCATGTGTATCATATTTCCCACATTATGAGCAGTCAGTGAATGTTGCGCCAGTGTAAAGTTGAGTGCACTCAAAGCAGTTGTTTTTCCTTTGCAACTTTCATCATGATGCAGTATACCACTGCAAATTATAACCACTATAAATATACTTTCTGTGAAATAAACTCTTCCCTGACAGTAAATTCAAACAAAGAGTACCTTGTAAATTGGATTATGTGGCATGAGCCCTTTGGAACTCATTATGTTTTGCAAGTGGCCAAATTGCATGCTGTGGCCGATGGCTGTGGTGTATTTTGTAAAGGACGCGAGAAAAATTGAATTTTTTAAAGTACAAAACGATTGTATCATTAATGTCTGTTTTTTTTCTTCTGAGGTTTGCGAGTTTACAAAAGCAAATGTTACAGATAAACAAACCCACACGTCTGATTGTGCTCTTTGAAGATAACAAACCAACCCAACTGGGATCGAAACAATACATCATTTAACAGCATCCCTGACAGCATCAATCTAAACCCGGCATTGATTGACTTTATAAATATGAGTGCAGCTGCCTTGTTTACTTGGGCTGTGTTCTTTTTGTGTGCGTGCGCTACCGTCCAGATTATGAAAGTGAAATTGCAGCCACCCTCTGGGACTCAGCTAGCTCCCTTCAACCCCATCCTGCCCCCTGCTGCCATCACTCAGGTCGTGCTGCTTGCCAATCCTCACAAGGTAGTGTTTAGCCTCAGGCTGTTTTGGCCCCTCCTCACTCATACATTTGTTTTGCACTTTAATGTAACGTTGCGCTCGTGCTTGATTGACAGGAAAAGGTTCGGATGAGGTACAAGCTGACATTCGCGCTGGATGAGCAGCTCTACACGGACGTCGGGGAAGTGAACGACTTTCCACCTCCTGACAAATGGGGGGCCTTGTGACCCAACGTCACCTTCCCTTCTGGATTTCTTCTCAAAAATATATTCGCCAGGGCGGTTCATGAAAGAGGAATGGCTGTCGGGAACACCTTATATCTACAAGTACTGGCCCCCGGGGGCTTAAAGGGAAAGTCGAGCAAAAAAAAAAATATGTTCACGAGGTTATGTTCTATGCAATCCTACTAGTCTAAATGCGATTCTGATTTACATATTTGTGAAATATGAATTAAAAAGCAAAATACACCTGGCCATGTAGTGTTTGCAGACTGAGCTGTGATTGGTAATGACCAATCAGCCCTTGAGCAACTTCGGTGTCATTTTTAGTCAACAGCAAGTATTCCATCAACACAAGTCACCTTTAAAATGATGCCTAATTTTAACCATTTTCAGCAGTAAAAAGGTCATATTTATAATCAGTTTGATTTCAAAAATAAAAAAATAATGTAAACACATTTCGCCACTTGCTGTTGATCAATCAATCAATCAACCAATCATGCCTCAGCTTGCAAATACTGTATATGACCAAACACACACATAAAGGAAGAATCATTACGTGAATCTTGAGCACATGCAATATCGTTTTCAGTCGACAGTAAAAGGAAATGTATGTTTATTTAGTTATTCATTGTACATGACAATGGATTATCAAATTAATTGCAGATTTTATTTTTTACTGTGGAAAATGTACTATTTATTTCAAGTTTGAGGCATTTTTAAAAACGATACAGTGGACTTATGAAGAAAAAAAACATTCAACGGCCTGGGGCCTTTTAACACGAAGGCATACAACTTTGCGGTAAGTCTCCACAATTTAGTTTCATCTGGGAGACAAGATTACGTTTGTTTATTGTTTATTTTCTTGTGTAACCATAAGAACAGTTTATATCTGCGGTTAGCAATTAAACCAAATGAGAACTTGATTACTTAGGGCTAAATCCAGCCTAATTGGAACTCGGACACTGTTTAGGGGCAAAACTGTATCACGGCGTGCTTGAAGACACATTGATTCAGTGTTTGTGTTCATTCAGCATTCATGACAATGCGCATCCCTCTCACCCACCCACCTCCATTGTGATAACAATTGCATCACGTTGCATTTACTATAACTTATTGCTCTTGACTTGCCATCAAGTCAAAATGAAAACTTGTTTCAACAAGTTTGCCAAAGTGCAAAAACTTGTGAAGTATTTTTGTTCTTTATCAGGCAGTTAATCGATATACTTGGGCCAGAAAGGTGAAAGCTCTTCTTGCAAAATGAATTGCTTTTTTTTTTCACTTGTGTTATACTTAATTATTTATTGACATGCATGCTATTTATTCATTTGGGGTGGATGGAAAGGCTACATTTTTTACTTGTGAATATACTGTTACATTAAAAAGATGTGAGTGAAGGTTCCTATGCACAGAAGAAACTGTACTTTACTAGATCATAATCTTGTTTCTTGGACTGTTAATGGTCAAAGTGAATTTTGCATCCATATGGTTTCCTATGTATGAAGAAATTATTGATAGTTAAAAGCCTTTACAAAATACACGTTTTTAATGTGCCTCCTTATAGGATATTGTCTACACTTTTGTAAACGTTTGTTTAAAAAATAAACATTTTTTGAGCTATATCCAATCAATGACCAAATAAAGGATGTAAGCAATCTCTATAATAGTAAATAGATACTGTAAATGGATGGACGGATGGATGGATGGATGGATGGATGGATGGATAGATAGATAGATAGATAGATAGATAGATAGATAGATAGATAGATAGATAGATAGATAGATAGATAGATAGATAGATAGATAGATAGATAGATAGATAGATAGATAGATATTCAGTCTCCACAACGCCAGGCGGCGCTAAAGCTCCGTCTTACAAGAACTAGCAGCGCCCCTGCGAAGAAGACATACGGAGCGGCGGACAACAGTAAGAGCAGGCTCTTTTTGTGGCAGCGGCATGCAGTGTGGCGACTGTGTGGCAGCTGCCACCGAGAGCCACGGGTAGCCACACTTGATGCCACTAGTAGCCACTCTTTCCGAGGCATTTCCATGTTCGTCTGTGGCTGCTGCCACCGGTAGCCACACTTGATGCCACCAGTAGCCACTCTTTCCGAGGCATTTCCATGTTCGTCTGTGGCTGCTGCAACCGGTAGCCACACTTGTTGCCACTCTTTCTGAGGCATTTCCTTGTTCCCTCTGTGGCTTGGCTTCACCTCCACGTTATTCTTTTTCGTGTTAGACTTGCAATGTATTGTTGTTGGTTTGTATAGTTGCTTTTATTTCACCCATTATTGTGTGGATTCCTCTTTCGTCGTTGCTGCCATTGCATTTTCCTCGGTCTTTTTTTTTTTATAAATGTTTCTCTTATTTTCATTTCATGTTTGTTTTTTAGATGTACTGGTATTGTATCTTATTTAGTGTGGACTGTGTTTTCATTTATTCACATTTGTATTATGTTCTATCACGCAATGACCGGAAGAGGCGTCTCCAGAGTTACTACGAGCGATGCAAACGAGTAGTCACGGTCGATGCAAATGAGTAGTCACGGTCGATGCAAATGAGTAGTCACGGTCGATGCAAATGAGTAGTCACGATCGATGCAAATGAGAAGCCACGAGCTATCCAATGAGCTGCAAGCAATGGCCGACATTTCACCGGCTATCCAATGCGCGGCAGGTAATGGCTGACTGGGCGTCAATATATTGTAATACGGGGACTCCCCGTCGCCCAGCTGTCCAGTGAGCTGCAAGCAATGGCGGACGGGGCGTCTCCCGACGTGTCTTGAGCATGCAAATGAGTAGGCTGTTACCAGTATGTTGCTCAGTTTGTAAGTTTTTGGTTTGTTTCCCCCTGGCGTTGTTGTTGTTTTTGTTAATTTTTGCATTGTATTGCGTTCTTTTATATTAATAATAATAATTAATTGTGAATGCGTGTTGCTAAACGTCTTAGTTTCAATTAATATGACATTTTGCTATGTCGGCCATTGCTTGCAGCTCATTGGATAGCTCGTGGCGTCTCATTTGCATCGATCGTGACTACTCATTTGCATCGACCGTGACTACTCATTTGCATGGATCGTGACTACTCGTTTGCATCCATCGCGACTCTTTTTTATTATTATTATTAATATAAAAGAATGCAATACAATGCAAAAATTAACAAAAAAAACAACAACGCTAGGGGGACACAACCAAAAACCTTAAAACTGAGCAACATACTGGTAACAGCCTACTCATTTGCATGTTCAAGACACGTCGGGAGACGCCCCGTCCGCCATTGCTTGCAGCTCACTGGACAGCTGGGCGACGGGGAGTCCCCGTATTACAATATAGCGACGCCCAGTCAGCCATTACCTGCCGCGCATTGGATAGCCGGTGAAATGTCGGCCATTGCTTGCAGCTCATTGGATAGCTCGTGGCTTCTCATTTGCATCGATCGTGACTACTCATTTGCATCGACCGTGACTACTAATTTGCATCGACCGTGACTACTCATTTGCATCGACCGTGGCTACTCGTTTGCATCGCTCGTAGTAACTCTGGAGACGCCTCTTCCGGTCATTGCGTGATAGAACATAATACAAATGTGAATAAATGAAAACACAGTCCACACTAAATAAGATACAATACCAGTACATCTAAAAAACATACATGAAATGAAAATAAGAGAAACATATTTATATAAAAAAAAAAAGACCGAGGAAAATGCAATGGCAGCAACGACGAAAGAGGAATCCACACAATAATGGGTGAAATAAAAGCAACTATACAAACCAACAACAATACATTGCAAGTCTAACACGAAAAAGAATAACATGGAGGTGAAGCCAAGCCACAGAGGGAACAAGGAAATGCCTCAGAAAGAGTGGCAACAAGTGTGGCTACCGGTTGCAGCAGCCACAGACGAACATGGAAATGCCTCGGAAAGAGTGGCTACTGGTGGCATCAAGTGTGGCTACCGGTGGCAGCAGACACAGACGATCATGGAAATGCCTCGGAAAGAGTGGCTACTGGTGGCATCAAGTGTGGCTACCGGTGGCAGCAGCCACAGACGAACATGGAAATGCCTCGGAAAGAGTGGCTACTGGTGGCATCAAGTGTGGCTACCCGTGGCTCTCGGTGGCAGCTGCCACACAGTCGCCACACTGCATGCCGCTGCCACAAAAAGAGCCTGCTCTTTCTCGCGGACAAGACAACGCAGAAGTCATGGCAGACGAGAAGCCAAAGGTAACGGCTTACATGTGCGCCTTATTACTTCCTGTATAGAACTGCCGTTTTTACATTACCCACCAGAGAGGTAAGACGAAACTATCTCGGGGCTGAGCCAAATAATTTGAGAAGAGACTTAGCCTCAAGAGCCGGCGCTAACGCACAATCAAGCTAGCGGCATAATTAGCATAGCAGGCTCGCGCGGTTAATGTTTGAAACGGAAAAGAAATCTGTAATAAATTAATTACTGTCATGATGCGACTCCTGATGTAAACATCTCTTATTACCTATCTCAAAATAGTGATGCTCGCGTTTGAAGCGCTTTAACACGTGAGGGTCCGGAATTTACGTTTTAAAAAGCCATTGACTGCTTTCCAAATAAAACTGTTTCCAAGATGGGCAATCTGTGTGCCGCGGGCCGCATTGATATCTTATGTCTACTAGGAGGGAGTGAAAACGGAGAACGAGCATATCAACTTGAAGGTGGCTGGCCAGGATGGCTCGGTGGTACAGTTCAAGATCAAGAGACACACTCCACTTACCAAGCTGATGAAAGCTTATTGTGAACGGCAGGTAAGACTCCACCGGCGCACCGTATTGTTATTGACATGCGAGGTCTCAGTTCTGGGGTCTATTTTTGTTCTTAACCCATACATGCTGTGATAATAGGTAGGTGCTCAGTCAATTGGCCTGCAAAAATGGGACTATACGTACTGTATGTAGTATTGTTCTATATATTTTTCAGTGCCAGCATACATATGCACGTATTATGTAATGCTCTCGGGTTTATGGCCGCCAGCATACATACAGCACGTATTACATATTGTTCTCTGATTATTTTGTTGCTACCAGCGTACGTACTGCATGCGTCTTGTAACGTTACCTTATTTGGTTTTATCGCTGCTAGTGTACGTACTGTGCATGCTCCTTCACCTATGTCCCTCTGTGGGAGATTGCTCACTAGTCAGTCAAGCGGAGGGATTACCAAGGTTGGGCAGTAAATTTTTTTACAGATTTTGTGACTGTGCGCACACACAAGGTGCATCACATTGTAGGAAACATTCCATGTTTATGTCAATTTGGGAGCATAACTGCATATACTGTTGCACAATTTTTGTATCATGTTGGAATAACTGTTTGAACCACAATATCAGTAATTAGGAACATAATTTCTCCATACTTTTTGACAGGGATTATCAATGAGACAGATACGATTTCGGTTTGATGGCCAGCCAATCAACGAAACTGACACACCGTCACAGGTAATGAGTTGATTGTCTTTATATATATATATAATTTTTTTTATGTATGTATTTATTTATTGTCTACATGTTGGGGGTGTGCCCAAAAAAATCAATTCACACAAGAATTGAGATTTTCATTTACCACGGTTAAGAATTTACTTAAAACGTCCCAAAATTGATATTTTAAAAAATCTTAAAGCATATAGATAGCTTCAGAGTAGCACTTGTCTGCATGCTGTTTTTGTGGAGAAATTTACACTGGGCGCCCGGTTAACGAGATTAATCCCTTCCGCGGTTGCGTTCGTCACGCGAATTTGCCATATGGTGGGCAATCCAAGCCTATGTTAATTCGCTAATGCGTATAAAACCCCAGGTAAAAACATCAAAATTGTATATCCATGTTAAGGATTGGTCACAAAATAGTATAGTAAGTGCAGCTTATATATAATATACATGTAAACAATTAAATAACATCATAAATAAAAAATTATAAAAAAGGACTAATTTACCTTTGAGTGACGTGACGAGCTTGTAATGGCCATATTCCCTTGCGTAGCCTAGCCTAGCCTAGCCTTCTTCATATTTCTTGATTGTCCCCAGCTTCATTTCCATACTACCCATCTTCTTCTTTTCTACTTCTCTATTCAACATCACTAGCGATCTTGGGACCCATGACTAACCAATTAAAGTTTGAATCAAGCACTAAAATGCACAATAAATACGATAATGGAAGAGGGGACAAAAAAAACATTGCGGTCCACATCATGAGGTGAAAAAAACGTAAGGCAGCGACGTCGTAAACCGGTGATCTACTGTATTATGAAAGAAACCTGGGTAAGAGATTTACAACACTCCAGTGAAACCTCTCCTTTTTTGTAATCAATTGGAATTCAATATTTCATTATTATATTATCCTCAATATTCACCCAAGCTGTCTTCGTACAAGTGAAGTGGTGAGATCACAGCGTGCAAGGTTTTGTCAGCTTTAGAAAGTGGATGGTTGAATATTTGCCATCCAATCTGAATGGATTCTGAGTCTTCTGCTCAATTTTTGTTTTCAGCTTGAAATGGAGGATGAAGATACGATTGACGTTTTCCAGCAGCAAACCGGAGGATATTCTCCATAAAGACTATTTCTTGTGTACATTTCTACCTCCCCTTTCCATGTCCTTGAGCATCTTCATTTTGCCCCGGTTTCGGTTATGCATATGCTACCAGCCAGAGGAACAAGCGTCGTGCGGCAAGCAAGCAGCAACGCAGTTGTCGTAGCTCTCTACACACAGTCCCTCGCTGATGTCAACTTCTTAAGTCTCAGCTGTTGTGGTATGAGGGGGATTTACAATTCATCGGTTTTTCCTTCCGTCGAGGATGTTAGGTGGCGCCTTTGTTATGCATCATGCAACCTGTCATTTTAAATCCTTTCTGTTATGAAAATGTATTGGAATAAATTGAGTCTTTTTTTTTATGCTCGCCTGTTGGTTATTGATTTAACACTGCACCTATTGAATAAACGGGTGGTACCGTTCAAACCCAAAGTATGTTTTCTATGCTGCTTATCATTTTTGGAGTTACTGGTGAGCTGCAGACTATCCCAGTTGACTACTGACTGCAAGGTGGACTGGTAAGCAGGCAAGCTCATATTCAAAATCCTGCTATGTGTGTGTGTGTGTGTGTGTGTATATATATATATATATATATATATATATATATATATATATATATACACACACTTACATAAACGCACGCACGTTAATCGTGACACTGCAGGTGCCAAACGCAAGTACGTACATTTAGGAAAGTTGCCAAATTTAACTGAACTTTCAATTTCTCCCAAAGTAAAAGTCTAGAGTTGATTTTTTTTCTAACATTATTAACAAATTAATGTATAGTGGTATGTGTGGTTATTTTAAAAAAAGTTCTAGAACTGACCTGCCGTAGTTGTCATAAGAGTCAACACGAGTATCTGTTGACTGGTGTGGTCCCTGACATTTACAAAGCGGAAGCTTTATTTTCAAGGTAGCACCGGAAGTGACATTTCGTCTAGTATCTAACATCATCGCATCACACTGCCTGGGGATCGGCGGCAGGTTGATCGACGCATCCACCGCTTTGGACGGACAAAGATGAGGCGGTGAAATATTAGACACTCCAAACTGCAACTCGCGAATTGTTTTTATTTCCACTACTGTGAAAATGACGACCACGACGACATATCAAGGGATGGAGCCCGGTGCTAAAAACAGCTCCAGGTAAACAAAGGCACAAAAAAAAAAAACGTCGCGGTGCCAGCCAGACTCACGGCGTTAGAATGAGTATGAATTGTGTACTATTTTCCAATATTTGTTTTGAATCACAAATACATTAGCGGCGCACGACGCAAAGGCCTCTTTTAACAAGCCTTTAAAAAATAGCATCTAGCACGTGTTCCTTTGTACACCCTGCAATCGGCTAGCAACCGATGAAATAAATACTATTTCGCGTACAACTGCCTTCAACCACTCATCCGACTGATCGATTTCCTTTTTCTGTATCCATTTCATGAAAAACGAAACCAAAAATGAGCTACATGATGGTTTCTGAACGTGGGGTATGTTCCATTAGGGTGGGGCCATCCGCGTGGGCTTCCCCATCATTTGAGAGGCAACAAAGAGGTCATGAAATAACTAGTCATTTGATTACGTATATTTTTCAATAGCTCCCTTTTCAAATAGACAAATACCACATAACAGTAAATTAAGCCTATAAAATGAAATTACACGAGAGCATATTTAAAGGGTATTCCAGTGATTAGTTCTGTCGTTTGATTTAGTATTATTGTCTTGTGATGATTATTAAGAAAGTTATGAAAAACATTTGGTGAAAATGCACAAATTCCTGGCTAACGTGATACTTGGAATATTATATTTCGATTATTGTATGTGGTGTCAAGGGTTGCAGAACAAACTGATCTGTCTTTCATCTTTCCGCAAGATGCTAATTTGGTTCTTGCGTTTGGAAAAAGTAAACTGAAAATAGACATACCACTAGTGCATATGCTAAATGGTGTCTAGTTAGCTGTAGTAACGATTATGCTTCCACAAGGTGATGCTGTTTGTTATGTTACGCTTTACACAGTTGGCACCTGCATGACCTTCATAAAAACTCTGACATATAAGCAGCAGGAATATTTGTTCTTTAAAAACTGCCCCCGCTGTATTAATTTATTGTACGCAGTTCTTGATAATCAACAATTACAATGCACTATCATAGTTGTGTAACTTTTGCCTCCAAGAGAAGAAACTATCACCCGAGTTCAATTGCACACTTTTCTTCTCAGGGTTCTTCGTCCTCCTGGTGGCGCCTCCAACATCTCATTTGGCGCAGATGAGGACAAACCTCCCGTCCGTAAAGACAAGATGGCCTCCAGCGTTTTTGCTGAGCCGGAAGATCCTTATGCTAATAGGAGAAATAATCCGCCAGGTACTTTACTCCTACTGCCTAATTAATTTGTGCAATCAATTTCACTGCTTTGATTTTAGTGACGCCCATGGAGTCAGCGCAAATAACAATTTTCAACTATATTTATTAGGGATGCTAAATGTATTTTTTCCAAGGTGATGATTGGCATTTTTTTTACATTTAGACCAACTGTTCATTTGTCACTTCCAGTTAATGTTAACTGTACAAACCCAAATCTAATTAGGTTGGGGCATTGTGTTATACATAAATAAAAACAGAATACAAAATTTTTGCAAATCATGTTAAACCTACGTATATTCAATTTAATACACTAATAGGTACTCTATTTATTTCCCCGAACAATTTTAAACGGCATGTAAAAGAAAAGAGATTAAACATTGCTCAGTTAATCAAGAGCATGATTAAACTAAAGCATTTACACTAAAGGTCTGCGAGCTTATTTTCAACATACAGCATAAAGGGAAAATTAGCATAGATATTATGATAATTACAAACCTTTTAATAACAGCTACTTTAACACGCTGAGCAGCAACATGCAAACACGTGCCACACTGAAGGTGTGTAATGCTCAAATTGGACTTGCTCCTGTACTAGCCTGCAGCTGCAACTGATAAACTATGATATACAGCGTTCTCTCGTTTTTGGCGCTTAATGGGGACCAGATGATCCTCGCGATAAGTGATTTCTACCAAGTAGGATTTGCCCGCCCCCGACTGTACATAGATAAAGTATATGAGGTTTGTTTAATAAAACCTTACTTAGCGTTCTTTTACATGTCCAGTGACCTCCTAACCACAGTAGGGAGGCCAAACAGGCATGTGTCTCTTTTTGGAAGCAATATTTATTTTCTTTTATAACACACAATGCATCAGAGCATGGTGAACATCCACTAACACTTCCTGTAGCTCCGAGCAATACTCCCTCTCTACCCATTCAGTGCAATGAAGTTTTCTCAAAGAGCCAGGCTCAGTTTGTGTTACACCCAACCACCTCCCACACGTTTGTCCCCGCACAGCTCTCTCACTCACAGCCACATAAGAGTCGTGAAGAGTTGCCAAAACTCCCTTTATATAATTTCATGACTCTCAGTGTAGAATGATGAGCAGCGGTTTTGTTTCCAACCAAATACTTTCATTTGTGGCTGAACAAGACCGAGATTAACAGGCTGCTTCAGACTCCATGTTAGGACTGAGCCTAGGA